>NC_055995.1:15500782-15801664 GCF_018446385.1 Zingiber officinale
TTCCAGGAAGCTTTTAACTTTTCTGTTAAGTTACAAGTAGGGTACAGAGCCATGAGGTTCTAAAAGATTCTTGGCTATGTTTTGGTTCTATACAAAAAACTGGATGTTTCTGGATTAATTAGGAACTATTAAATGAAACGTAGCTTTCTATTTGACCTGGTAAACTTTCAGCAGAACATTTTAAAATTAACACTGGGCATATACCTTGCAAGATAGTGAAACAAGATACTTAATTTACTAGTTGGTTAGACAGCAGTATGTGAGTAGCGCAAGCAGGGTGAGTCCATAACCCACAGAGTCATCTCTTACAGTTGGAAATTTGATCATGATTTATAAGGGGACCTTAATCCCTCACGGTTGGAGACTTGTTCATTATACTTGGATGGAGTGGTATATGAGTAGGTTGCTAGGTTATTACCCTTAGATGAGGATCCCCGAGTTGAGCAGTAAATTTGGGGACCAAATTTTTATTAGTGGGGGAGAATGTAAAATACGGCAACAAAATAATAATTAAAAATAGGATTATTTGACAAATAATTTTATTGGAATTTTTAGAAATTTTCTGGGATTTAATTGGAGCTCGTATGATGTATTTAGAGGGGATGCACTAATGGGGCCGATAAAAGCCTATTAGGAATACCCGGAAGTAGGAGTTGATTAAGGAAATTAACTTAGGGTTTAATTGAACTAAACCTAAGTATTTGTTATAAAATCTCTCCAACCCTCATAACCTACCCGACACCTCCTCTTTCCCCTTCCAGCGCCGAGCTCCTCTCCCGTGCCCTAAGCCGACGCGCCACCATCCCTCTTCCTCCCGCGAGCATCCGGACGTCGACACCCTCTCTTCCTCTCACGCGTGCACCATAGTCGCGACCTCGCTCCCTCCCGCGATCACCAAACCGCCGCCTCTATCCACAGCACGGGATCATGCCGGCGTTGCTCATCCCGGCGTCGACCGAGCCTTCATCCCTCTTCTCCTTGCGAGTTCTCGCAACCACATCCGACGACCTTTTCATCGAGTCGTGTCCTAACTGACCCGGTAAGTAATTTCCCTTATAGTATGGATTGGATGATTTTGGTAGGTTAATAGCAAGTGTTTTTTTTTGGGCATGGCTTCTGTAAGGTAAGGTTTAGGAGCTAATATGGGTCGATTGCTTGCTCACGAGGTTCGATTGGCTTGTTGAACGGGGATTTGATTTTTATAGTGCTGGGATGTTGAGATTTGAGCTTTCCGTGATGTCATAGTGTCACTTTGTGTAGTTCTTGAGCTACTTCATTTTGTAAGTTTACTCCTACGGTTGAGTTGGCCTTGATTGTTTTCCTTCATGATGGTTTTATGTTATTGGGGGTTCGGATATTGGATATCTTGTGTTGTTCCTCAAGAGGTTATAGAGGTGAGTCTTCTTGAAGATCTATTGCTCTGGAGCTGTGGAACTTGGTAAGGTCTTGGTTACTTGAGTTGTTTTATTTTAATGATCTGGAATGGATGCACATAGTTGGAAGGTGGTTTTGGTTGTGGGCATTCCTGATCTTGGGATGGATCTGGAGTTTTTATTCTTCATGTCATGTTTGTTTTTTTTTTTTTTTTTGATTTTCGAAGGGATAGGAGTTAGTGTGGTTAGGTGGACGTGTCTACAATGTTTTCTTAAGAAACCTAAGTTGGGTTTGAGTTTAGTTTGTTGTTTCTTGTGAGATTAGCTTAATTGTATAGTACATGATTGCAGGACGTTGTTTCGAAACGAGCACTTTGACGTGACGGAGCGTGATTTGTTTCAGACTACTTAGTAAAGGCGGGTACTTCTTGCTTTGTTTCTTTTAGTACTTTGACCTTAGTGCATGAATTATTTTGGATAAGGACTGTTTACCTTAACTCCACTCTTACTTTCCTACACTTGATACTTCCACGCAATCTTTGAGAAATTCATTTCTATATCCATACAGTCTCTTCTTGTTGTCCATGATCCGTAGCAAATACTAAATATCATATTTGTATACTTTAACTGTTATTTGTTTATGTACCGTAATGAGCATGCTGGCTTCATGTAGCATACCTATTTCTGCTCATATATATATGATGACTGTTGCATTGTTTGCATCATGTCATTGCATGCATGCCGCATCCTCGGCCACTCGAGAGAGTGGTAGCTGGAGTTGATGCCGCTTGTCCTGTCGTGCCGCACTCGGCCACTCGTGTGAGTGGTAGCTGGAGTTACGAGCAGCAGGGACCCCGTCGCAGACGTAGCTAATTAGTTACTATGCAACTGTCCCCTCGGCCACTCGTGTGAGTGGTAGCTGGAGTGGTGTACAGTCTGTCACTGACCTGGCCTCTCGACCATACAGGGGTCATGGTGCGGAGAGGTGGGCGGGAGTGACCATCCGTGCATACGCTGTTGTTATTATATTTGCTTTGGCTGCTACTGTTTATATATGCTGATATGCTTGCTTGTGTTGAGATATATTCTCATTGTAAATGTTTAGTCATTGGAAATTTGTATATATCTTGCTTATTACCTCTATAGTTATGAGCAGTACTATAGCAGATTAGTACCAGTTCTGACCTACTATACCTAGCCTAGGATATGGTTTCAGGTATGAGCATTTATTTTGATTCTATTGTAGTATCTGCTATTTCCTTTCTGAGACTGTATACTCTTGGCTCACTTTCTAGTTGTACGTTATATTCATGCACTATCTTTCTATACCCACTGAGTCCCTGTACTCACCACCTCGCAAATTGATTTTCTTTCGCCAAGGAGCAGTAGATGATTCATGGATGCTTGGAGAGTCCCAGCTGCCAATCCCACGACACGCTCGAGGATAGTTTTTTTTTTCTGGTTTTGGTTGCTAACGCTATTTATGTTTTGGTTTTTGTGAAATTGGTATTGTATGCTTTGATATGGATTTTGGAGTCTAGTCTGGTGGTTGCAGGTAATTTAGTTAGTGTCATTGTTAGTTTTACGTTCGTATTATTTTATGTCTTCCGCTGTGCATGTTTCCAGTCGTGTGGGTTGTTGTTAACTGTGTGGTTGTTTTTATTCATTTATGTCCAGCCAGGTTGGCTGTATATATTAATTGCGTAGTTATATTATTTCTATTGTGTATATATTCCAGCCGAGTGTGGCTGATGTATATTTTGCATGTAGTAATGTTTCATATTGTCCGCCGTACAGGGGAGGTGCTGTCGAAATTTCTTCGGACAGGGACCCCCCGGGGCGTGACAGTTGTTGCCCAGAAAGAACACGTTGCAGAATCCAACTGTAACATTTTAGCAAGGAATGCTACATCTCTAGAACTCGGGAGTAGTACTAAATATGCAAGAGTTCAAGTTGCAGGGGCTGACTATAACGTATCGGTAAGGATCGCTACATCTCCAAGAGAACTTGAGTGTAGTGTTAAATAGACAAAAGTTCTCATACCATAGGTTGGATAAAAATAAATATGATAGAAAAACTAATAATTTAAGATTTTGAACATAAGAACTCACACTAGTAAATTAATGGAGGTAGTAGATATGATGATTAGGAGAAAAATCAATATTTTGTGTGTATAAGAGACAAAATGGGTAGACGAAAAGACAAAAATGATAAAGAACTCAAGTTTTAAGTTATAGTACACAGGAAAGAGTAAAGAAAGAAATAAAGTGGATATTATTGTAAATAGTTTGTTAAAGGATGAAGTTGTAGGAGTAATTAGAAATAGAGATAAAATTATAACCCTTAAGATAATAGTGACAAAAGAAACTATGAACATAATTAGTGTATATGCACCGTAAATAGATTAGATGAAGCTACCAAATCAAGGTTTGAGACGACTGAAATGAAATATTACAAAACATTCTACCAAATGAAATGAATAGGAGGTGATCTAAATAGGCAGGTTAGAGTGAAAAATGAGAAAGATAAGAGAATACATGGGGGTTATGGGTTTGGAACGAGAAATGAGGAAGGGAGAACTATATTAGATTTTGTGATAGTATATGACCTTATATTAGCTAATACATTTTTTAAGAAAATATAAGAACACTTAGTCATGTTCAAAAGTGGAAATAATAAATCATAAATTGACTTTTTTATGGTTAGGAAGATGGATAGAAAGATTTGTAAAGATTGCAAGGTCATCCGAGAAGAAAGCTTAACTACCCAACATAGGTTAGTAGTGTTGGATATACGCCTCAAACATAGTATCAATAAAAAAAAAAGGTAGCCCGGTGCACGAAGCTCCCTTCATGCGGGGTCCTAGGGAAGGATCCATTGTACGCAGCCTTACCCTGCTTTTTGCAAGAGGTTGTTTCCAGGATTCGACTCCTAAAACATAGTATCAATAGAATGAAAATATATACGACTCCTAAAATTAAGTGATCGAAGGATCGGAAGCAAAATATATTTAAGGAGAAGGTAGAAGTACAAGCATTAGGTGAAATATACGGTGACTCTAATACTACATGGATAAGATAGTATCAAAGTTGAAAATAGTAGCTAAGAGTGTACTTGGTAAGTCAAAGGGGCATTCACCACAAAGCAAGAAATTTTGGTGGTAGAATGAGAAAGTACAAAAGAAAGTGAAGGAAAATTCAATAGCTTATAAAGAATTATATATTTGTAAAAATGAGGAAATCTTAAAAAAATATATAATAGGCAAGAAAAAAGAGTAGTGGATGAAGTAAAGAATGAAAATTTTGAACTATTATATCAAAAATTAGATACAAAAGACGGGGAAAGAGACATTTATAAAATATCTAAAGTGAGAGAAAGGAACACAAGAGATCTAATCCAAAGAAAATGTATTAAAGATGAATGTAATAGGGTACTAGTAAACAATGGAGAAATAAAAGAGCGATGAAAGAGGTATACTCATCAATTTTTTAATGAAGGTTTAGGTGATCAACTTAACTTAGATAATTTAAGTAGGTCAAATGAGCATATAAATTTAAATTTTTATTGTAAAATTCAAACTTCAGAAGTAGAACAAGCTTTAAATGAGATGAAAAATAAAAAATCCGTTGGACTAAATGATATTCCGATAGAGGTATGGAATGTTGGGTTTTTCGGACCGCGAAAACCATTTTTTCGCGTCGCGAAAACCCCGAAACCCCCCACCGGATCCGTGCGAAGAATAAAAATTTGTAAAACTACGAGTACGAGTTTACCAACCTATAGATCTACACAAGAACTACGTGTTAAAGAGTTTTACCCTCGTAGCGTGCCCTTCGCAAGTCCCGCTTGTCCAAGGAGATGCCGGATCTCAAGTTGTCAAAGTAGACAACTCTCTATGCGTATCCACACGAACTAATTAGGTGGAGAAGACCAAACAATAGGTGTGCTAGCACCTAGGTGGTTCGGCCAAGGAGAAGTGGGAGAGGAGAAGGAGAGCTTGAGGAAGAAGATGGAATGAATGAGAATTACTCACAAAATGAAAACCCCTCACCTAGCATTAGTGTGGCCGGCCACAATTGTAACTCATTCTCATTTAATGTGGTCGGCCACATTAAATGGAAGGAGACTTGTAACCTCCATGAGATGGCACATACATGTGCTAACTTTGATGATGTGGCACATCATCATTGGCCACTTAATGCCAACTCACAAGTGAGGTGGCAAATAGTCAAGTAAAACTTGACTCTTCCTCTTCCTCTCAAGTCAAGTCAAACTTGACTTAATCTCTCATGGTTGATCTAATCCTACCAGTTAATTCAAGACAATTTAATATAATGAATCTAATTTATTTAATTAAATTGATTCAATGAGTCATAATCTAAATTAGACTCATTGAACACATGAATCAATTTGAGTCCAACTCAATTAGCACAAGTAGGATTACTCTTAATCCAATTTGATTCATCACATGAATCTAATCCTCTTGGTTCATCATATGAACCTAATCTCCATCTAATTGTCCGTAGTGTGTGACCCTATAGGTTCTTGTAACGTTGACAATGCCCCTAAACCCATTTAGAAGCATAAGTAATGAGCGGTATCTAGCAACACATCATTACTACTCAAGTTACAAGAATGTTGAGATCCAACATCACCTTGTGACTACTAATTGTGACTCCTCACAATATATGACAAGTGTCCTTCTATCCTAGACATCTAGATTGATCAATGTGAGGCATAGAACGTGTCATCCTCTAATCAATCTAAATCTTAAACTCCAAGTAGACTCACTCAATCAAATGAGCTCAATATCTCATATTGACTCATTTGGGCATGGCCATGCACTTCGTGGTCTCACTCTATCAAGAATATCGATGTCTCTCCCGTCATATAGGAGGGATAGATCCCATCTACATCACTCACATCCCTCTGCATAATTCGTTACATACCCAGTAATCGCCTTTATAATCCACCCAGTTACGGGTGACATTTGACGAAACCAAAGTACATAACTCCTTATGTAGGGATCCATGGTGACTTTAGGTCTAAGGACTAGTAGTCATACTAATAGCCACATGAGAAAGTATATGACACTCATATAACGATCCATGATACTTTCTCATGGCGGATCATTCAGTATACATTCTCCAATGCATACCTATGTGTCAACTTGATATCTCTATATCCATAACTTATGAGATCAAGTCATCGAGTTGACCTACATGATAGTCTTATTGCATTAACATTGTCCCTGAATGTTAATACTTGACTAGGAATGATTAAGAGTAGTGTTGTAACGACCCGCCTTCTACTGGCTAGGCTGTAAGGCCGGACCGTCACATTTGTTAGGACCTTCGGATAGCGGCTAGAGAGGCGGGGTGTGAATAGCCGACCCCAAATTCACGTTTCTTCCTACAATTTGAGTTAGTGCAGCAGAAATAAAAGATAGAAACAAAATGGGAGAATATCAAACCTCAAACGCGACGATATAACGAGGTTCGGAGATGATACTCCTACTCCTCGGCGTGTCCGTAAGGTGGACGAATCCTATCAATCCGTCGGTGGATGAGACCCCGGAAAACCGGCTAATAAAAACTCCTTCTAGATGGAGAAACCTCGCTACAATCTCTCTTGCAACAGCAAGATCAGTGTACAAGAAATACAGCAAGAAGACAAGAACAATATGAATGTAAAAACTCTAGTTTGCTTGCCTTCTCGTCGACTGGTGATGAAGCAACTACTTCACGCCAACAATAGCAGCAACTGATCAGTTGGAATCCAGCCGAGGGAAGCTCACACGAAGATTCAATAATGGAGAGCTCAAAAAAGCTCTAATCGCAAGGAACAAGAAGGAGCAAGAGCAAGAACCTTCGCTCTACTGTAGAGACCCTTGATTTATATGAACCTGCGAAGAAGAAGAAAGAAGAAATCTAGCCGTTGTGTCTCAACGGCTAGACCTGGACCGATCAGGCTCCACCCTGATCGGTCCAGGGTGGATCTGATCGATCAGGGGACCGATCAGGCCCTACGCTGATCGGTCCCCAGACCGATCCCAACTCTCACAGAGAGTTGGTTGCGATCCCTGATCGGTCTGTGGACCGATCAGCCTTCTTACTGATCGGTCACCGGGCCGGTCAGATTACTCCGAAAGTTTACGTAGTTCTTGTCGGTCCAGGCCGTCAGATAACAGGAATCAGGATCGGTTGACGAGGCCGATCGACGGCCTCTGTTGGTTTTAGAGCTTCGGCCTAAACCTAACATCTTCTGGTCTGAAGGCGAGCTCGGCCCTCTCGACTTAGTCCGGAGAGCGAGCTACAGGCCTCTCCGACTCCATCGTCGGGTCGAGGCGAGCTCGGCCCTCTCGACCTGAGTCGGAGGCAGTGCCGAGCCCTCTCCGACTTCGTCCGGTCCAGAGAACGAGCTATCGAGCCCTCTCTGACCTAGTTCGGAGAACGAGCTGCCGAGCCCTCTCCGACTTCGTCTGGTCCAGAGAACGAGCTACCGAGCCCTCTCTGACCTCCCATGCCAAGCTTCCATACTTGGACTTTTCCCCGTGCCAAGCTCCCTGCTTGGACTTTTCCCGTGCCAAGCTCCCTGCTTGGACTTTTCCGTGCCAAGTCTCCATACTTGGACTTTTCCCGTGCCAAGCTCCCTGCTTGGACTTTTCCGTGCCAAGTCTCCATACTTGGACTTTTCCGTGCCAAGTCTCCATACTTGGACTTTTCCGTGCCAAGTCTCCATACTTGGACTTTTCCCGAATCAGATCAACTCAAGTCGGGTCAACCAGGTCAACCTTGACCAAAGGTTGTACCCACAATCCCCCAAGTTCCTATTCTTGTCAAACATCAAAATATAACTTCTCCATTCTTGTCAAAGATCAAAATATATCTCGAGTCAGGTCAACTCGAGTCAAGTCATCCAGGTCAACCTTGACCTAAGGTTGCACCAACAATCTCCCCCTTTTTGATGTTTGACAAAAACCATAATCAAGTTAGGTTAACCCGATAACCTAACTCAGGTTTTCCAATAGTTCTCCAATGTTCTTCCTTGAACATTCTCTGAACATTCTGCCCAAACTCCAATGTTCTTCCTTGAACATCCTTGAACATTCTCTGGACATTCTCCCCCTTTTTGACACACATAAAAAAGGAGTGAATCAAGGTCAAGAGTTTCTTTCTAATGAAAGTCCCATACCTTTCATTAAAACCCTTAATTTCCCCCTTGATACTAAAATCAACAATCAACTCAGTGATAATCTCATATCACTCATCCTTAGAAATCTTGACGAGTAAAAACTCCCCCTAAAAGTTAACTCCCCCTTGACCAATAGGTAAAACTCCCCCTAAAGGTCAACTCCTTCTTGACCATTGCACCAACAATGTCTTGGAGAGTTTCAACCCTTTATAAATCTAAAACACCAACTTCCATAGCTGAAATTTCAGACAACAGTCGAAAAATCAGCATTTTGGCACACTCTGATCGGTCACCAGACCGATCAGGCCTCCACTGGATCGGTCACCAGACCGATCCACACTTCCCTGGATCAGTCCAGTGACCGATCCAGACTTCCCTGGACCGATCAGGATCTTCTCTGATCGGTCCACAACTCTCTGATAAGGATTTCTGATTTTTCTCCCGAAATTCAGAAACCCCTAAAAATTATAGAAAATTACAAAAATTGTAAAATTTTGAGGATACATTCCTCATAACATATATTATCATGGAAAAATAGTTTTCTATGAAAATAACTCCCATTATTTAATCTTGATACAAAGTTCGAAATACTTTGAAATAGCTCAAGGTTAATCCATCTTTGTATCAACTTGGTCAATGATGAATGCTATCACTAGAAAAGCTTCATCAAGGTTTTTCAAATCAATTTTGAAATGATTTTAAACCATTCAATTTAGGACCACAATCTTAGGACTAAATGCACATGACTTGTACACAAGTTTTCCCTATGATCCTCAAATTCGAATTAGGCTCATCTAGGTACAAGAACTATGCACCTTGATCCTAAGTCATAATCCTAATATCTCACACACATCTAAGGTGTATCAAACACATCCAAGTCAATTTTGATGTGAGATATGGGTTTAGGTCATCTTAAGCTAAGTTCTCATGCATTTTCTAAACAACAATTAGATCTCCATATCAAATTGTGTTTTTATCCTTAAATCAATTTAATTGATCATAAATGCAAGAGATGATGACATGGCATAAAATAATATCATAAGTGGAAACATGTGTCAATGTCATGATGTCATGTCATCAAGTATGAAACTTAAATAAGGCATGACATATAACTAACCTAAGCATTATCATGACATTTCAAATGATAATAAAATAAATATGATGTCATGACATGGCATATGACAAACAATGTATGGAAAATAACATATAAAGGTATAGAAAATACCTAATTCTAGCCTTAGTTGCCATTTTTGATAATTTTGATCATTTTACCATAAATTCTATATTCCTAAGTGTAATAGACCTAAAATCATATACTAAAGATTTTTAGATCACTATGTGCCAATTAGATTGACCCTAGAAAACTCCTCAAATGTGGTTGGCACATCCTAATCACCTTAGAAATAATTTTGAATTTCATTTTCAAGGCTTGATTACACCTTGAAAATTCCTAAAATGCCACCTTTTGCCATGAGTAGGTTAACTACCTATCCAATTAAGATTGGCACACCCTAAACCATCTAGCGTGAAGGAATCACGCTCCTAGGAACCCAATACATATTTGAGCTCATTGGGTTCACTAAATATTCACTAGGGATGACTTCCCTAGCAACCCTCCTTATGACCCTCCTAGGCTTTAAAGCCTTGGTCATTTGGGATTCATCAAAATCAAACCTAGGGGTGACTCCCCTTGTGACCTTGGTGATGGTCTTCTTAGCCCTAGGTCTTGTTCCATAATCGAATGGAACATTATGATAAGCGGGCTTGACCATTTGAGACTTAGGTTTGTGACCCAAACCTCTCATGTCCTTGGGCTTTGATTTTTGACCCTTAGACCCTAGAGTTGAATTCTCCAAATTCTTAAGAGTCTTTTCTAAAGTGTCAAGTCTTGACCTCAAGACTTGATTTTCCTTCTTTAATACCTCAAGCTTTAATTTTCCATTTTTCTTTGAGGTATTCCTAGGCATATGTCTAGTTGTTTTGGGATTCCTATCTAGGTTTTCCTTAACCTTAGATGAGTTAACTCTAGGGTTGGCATTTCTAGCATTGTCCTTATCTAGGCTAACATGTTTGACACCTAAGCACATGTCTCGGTTTCTATGGTTATCATGCTTATCATTATTGACAATTGCAATAAAACTACTAGCATGTGTCTTATTAGAATTGCAAGAATGTGCCTTAAAGGATACCTTAGGGTTTGCATTAGCTCCCCCCATAGATGAGCTTGGTCTCTTGTCCTTGTGAGGTTGCCTCCCCCTTGGACATTGACTCCTATAATGTCCCCTTTGCTTGCATTGGAAGCACACCACGTGCTCCTTGCCCTTGCGTATCGGGACTCCGGCTTTCTTGACTTTTGGTGCCGGTGGAGTCTTCCTAATCCTCTTTGGACATTTACTTTTGTAATGCCCATATTCCCTACACTCAAAGCACATTATGTGTAATTTACTTGAAATTAAGTTGCTGGAGTTACCTAGGGTTGAGGATTTTGCAACAGCAAGATCAGTGTACAAGAAATACAGCAAGAAGACAAGAACAATATAAATGTAAAAACACTAGTTTGCTTGCCTTCTCGTCGACTGGTGATGAAGCAACCACTTCACGCCAACAACAACAACAACTGATCAGTTGGAGTCCAGCCGAGGGAAGCTCACACGAAGCTTCAGTAATGGAGAGCTCAGCAGAGCTCTGATCGCAAGGAACAAGAAGGAGCAAGAGCAAGAACCTTCGCTCTACTGTAGAGGCCCTTGATTTATATGAACCTGCGAAAAAGAAGAAAGAAGAAATCTAGCCGTTGTGTCTCAACGGCTAGACCTGGACCGATCAGGCTCCACCCTGATCGGTCCAGGGTGGATCTGATCGGTCAGGGGACCGATCAGGCCCTACGCTGATCGGTCCCCAGACCGATCCCAACTCTCACAGAGAGTTGGTTGCGATCCCTGATTGGTCTGTGGACCGATCAGCCTTCTTACTGATCGGTCACCAGACCGATCAGATTACTCACAGAAAGTTTCTGTGTGGTTACTGATCGGTCCACAGACCGATCAGATAACCAAGGAATCACTGGATCGGTTGACAGACCGATCCAGACAACCTCTGTTGGTTTTAGAGCTTCCCAGCCCTAAACCCTAACATCTTCCTGGTCTAGAGAACGAGCTACTGAGCCCTCTCTGACTTAGTCCGGAGAACGAGCTACCGAGCCCTCTCCGACTCCATCGTCCGGGTCGAGAGCGAGCTCAGGCCCTCTTTGACCTAGTCGGAGGCAGTGCAGAGCCCTCTCCGGCTCCGTCCGGTCGAGGCAGACTGCCCTCTCGACCTAGTCCAGAGCAGTGCCGACCCTCTCCGACTTCGTGCGGTCCAGAGAACGAGCTACCGAGGCCTCTCCGGCCTCCCATGCCAAGCTTCCATACTTGGACTTTTCCCCTGCCAAGCTCCCTGCCCGTGCCAAGCTCCTGCTTGGACTTTTTCGTGCCAAGTCTCCATACTTGGACTTTCCGTGTGCCAAGCTCCCTGTTCCGTGCCAAGTCTCTATACTTAGACTTTTCCCGTGCCAAGCTCCCTGCTTGGACTTTTCCGTGCCAAGTCTCCATACTTAGACTTTTCCCGTGCCAAGCTCCCTGCTTGGACTTTTCCGTGCCAAGTCTCCATACTTAGACTTTTCCGTGCCAAGTCTCCATACTTGGACTTTTCCCGAATCAGGTCAACTCAAGTCGGGTCAACCAGGTCAACCTTGACCAAAGGTTGCACCCACAATCCCCCAAGTTCCTATTCTTGTCAAACATCAAAATATAACTCCTCCATTCTTGTCAAACATCAAAATATACCTCGAGTCAGGTCAACTCGAGTCGAGTCATCCAGGTCAACCTTGACCTAACGTTGCACCAACAACATTATGCTGTGCTAAGCTATATCCATGACCATTACTAAGTCTAGGTGCGGGAAACTGTACCAATTTAAAACTTTGCCAAACTAATACAAGTTCTTGGTCCTACATGTGCTAAGGGATGCGACCTAAGGTATACGTGGCATATCCTACATCCCCTATGGTCAAGGAGCTGAATTATAAGGGTTCCTGGTCGAAACCTTGCTTCCCAATCGATCCAGCTTGGACTCAATCGATTGCAAGCTGTTGAATTGATCCGTGGATCGATTCGGATTGCTACTGTGCTTGGGGTAATATCCTGGATCGATCGGCTGATCGATCCAGACTGGCCAATCGATCCAGCTATCGATTCCAGAGCTCTCTGTTCGCGAGAGCGATTTCCTGATCGATCGAACGATCGATCCTTGGACTTACTGTTCGTGACAGATTGCGACTGGATCGATCAGCTGATCGATCCAGAAGCTTACTGTTCGCGGAACCAGGCTCCCAATCGATCCACTGATCGATTGAGGACCCCCAATCGATCGGCTGATCGATCGGGGTTTCTGATTTCGTATCAGAACCTAATTTCAGCCCTGGTTCGAGCAGAAATTTCATATCCCAACTCTAAACTAACTGAAATGTATTCTAACATCAATTATCAAGCATTCTAAACATGGCGTGATGTGTATTTCACTAGTTCATGACTTTTGAGCAAACTGAAATGCGAAAACTAAAAATAACAAGGTTCCAGTAGTTAGACTGGCTAAAATCCCTAAGATCTTCATTCCAAACTCCTTTTGCACACACACATCATCGATGCATTTTCCTCCCGCTTCCGCTAGTCCATCTTTCCTTTACCTTTATCTGCAGTATAAGGAAAAGAGTATCTGTAAGCTTGAGAGCTTACTAAGAAACCATCTACCTCACTAAAACATGCATACGATGCAATTTATGTTTTTAAAACATGCTATTTGAAACATATGAATATTGAACATGTAAAAGCATAGCATGGCATACAAACAAACTAGTCATGGCAACAAGTGCTAGCATAAGTTATCATATTGTATCACTAGAAAACTGAACCGATACAAAAACTGAGCTGAGCTAATTCTAAACTAATGCTAAAGCTGTACTGAATCCACATATCTATTTGTGAAGTTTTGAAAACTATTTTCATAAATAGATTAAAATAATAATCATGCTGCTGATGGGCCCGGCATCTGTACGTGCTATGCGTGCATCCCTAACTAGACCCGGGTTTGCAAGTCCCAAATTTAGTAGGGTTACTAGGTTATCTGAACCTAGGGACGACTATGGGAGCCCAACCCAATGGATATCTAATCCAGTACAGTGCCACTACTAAAATAAAATAATGATTATAGCTGAGTTCTTCTTATATTACTATTTCTAGGTTATCTGAACCTAGAGCTAGGTTATCTGAACCTAGAGGCGACTGTGGGGGCTCATCCATTGGACCGTAGTCCCATATGACTATAGTAAAACTATACATACTGAATAAATGCTTCTATTGCATTTACTAAGCTATTAAAATGCCTAAGTTGCATTCTTTTCCTGTGCTGCACATATTATCGAACACCTAGTGTGCACTATTGTACAACCTATGTGTCAAAATTTCGTATGCTACTAAACAAAGCAGAAATTCACACGAGAGCTACTTATACTACAGGTGAGGGGTTTCTTACCTCCTGCGCTAGATTTCTTGCGATTCTAGTCACTAGTTTTCCAGTGGAGACGATTCCCTCGACGATCCTCCGGCGTCTACGTGCTCTTCTCGCGGAGGGGAACGTCCTCGTGCCAGAGTTGTCGCCGGAAGGTGCTCCTAGAAACCCTTGGGATGAAACCCTAGCCCTTGGGGCTTGGTGCGCCGAGAGAAAGAAGAGGAGAAGGGGGCGGCGTGTAAGGGTGAGGAGAAGAGGTAAGTCACGGTAAAAATTAAAACTCCTCACTTAATTCCCTATTTATATTAAGGAATTAATCCACCCAACTCTAACTTAAATAAAATTGTTTCCCTTTCCTTTCAGCACGACCCTGCTTGGTTCACTTGGTTACTAGAGTCCACTATAAGTCGTAGGACCCAATAGGTCTCGGGTTCGATTCCCGCTTAAGCTATTTTATGTTTCTATTTATTTTTGCTACTTCCGCTACTCTAAAAATTCCATAAAAATATTCTAAAATTCCAGAAAAATCATAGAATATTTCTAAAATAATTTTGAGAATTTTCGAGCATTACAATCCCCCATACCTTATAAAAAGTTCGTCCTCGAACTTAGAATAATTCTGGGTACTTCCGTCTCATACTAGCTTCTGTATCCCAAGTTGCCTCTTCTGCTGTGTGACTTTGCCAAATAACTTTTACTAATGGTACGTCTTTATTCCGCAATTTCTTAACTGCTCGGTCTTTTATTTGAATAGGCTGACTATCATAGCTGAGGTCTTCGCGGACTGGTACCGACTGGTGCTCAATCACCTGGGTGGAATCTGGGATATACTTCTTCAACATAGAGACATGAAATACATTGTGGATAGCTGACATCTCCTGGGGTAGCCCTAGCTCATATGCTACCTTGCCAACTCTTCTAGTGATAAGGTATGGTCCCACATATCTGGGACTTAATTTGCCCTTCTTCCCAAAACGCATTACTCCCTTAATGGGAGCTACTCTGAGGAATACTGAATCCCCAACTGAAAACTCTAAGGGTATGCACCGTGTATCAGCATAGCTTTTCTGGCGGCTCTGAGCTGTCTCTATCCTCTGGCGGATCTGCTGTATAGCTACTGTGGTATCTGCTACTAGATCTGTCTGAAGTTCTAGTTCTTTCTGTTCACCACTCTCTTACCAGCAGATTGGAGATCTACACCTCCGCCCATAGAGAGCCTCGTAAGGTGCCATACCGATAGTGGCCTGGTAGCTGTTGTTGTATGCAAATTCCGCTAAACTCAGATATTTGCACCAACTTCCCTTGAAGTCTAGGGCACATGCTCGGAGCATATCTTCAAGTACCTGATTTACTCTCTCCATCTGACCATCTGTCTGAGGATGGAAAGTTTTGCTGAATTTTAACTTAGTGCCCAATGCTAACTGTACACACTCCCAGAAGTGTGATGTGAATCGACTGTCTCTGTCTGAAATAATGGTTCGTGGGACTCCATGCAATCTAATGATCTCCTTGAGATACAACTGAGCTAGCTGCTCCATGGAATAGGATATTCTGATAGCTAAGAAGTGGACTGATTTAGTTAACCTGTCAACTATTACCCAGATGGTATCAAAACCATTCGTGGTTCTGGATAATCCCACTATGAAATCCATAGAAATGTCTTCCCACTTCCATTCTGGGATCTGGATAGGTTGCAGAACTCCTCTTGGTCTCTGGTGTTCTGCCTTGACTCTCTGGCAAGTCAGACATGTGCTAACGTATCTAGCGATGTCTCTTTTCATCCCAGGCCACCAAAAACGTTTCTTTAAGTCCTGGTACATTTTGGTGGAGCCAGGATGCATCGCATAAGGAGTCCTGTGAGCCTCATCTAAAATTTTTCTTTGTAGTTCCTTCTGATCTGGAACACATAGTCTGTCACTGAAATATACTGTCCCACTATCAGTTATTCTGAACTCTCCACTTCCTGGTTCTGCTATCCCTTGCTTGATTTTCTGGATTTCAGGGTCCTGTTCCTGAGCTGTCTGGATGTCATCAAGCAGGGTAGATGCTAATGTCATAGTAGAGAGCTGTCCCACTATGAGTTCGAGACCGTAATCTATGATCTCCTTCTGTAGGGGCGGTGACATGGCTGCTAGGGATAGTAAGGTAGCACTGGACTTTCTGCTAAGTGCGTCTGCCACCTTATTAGCTTTTCCTGGGTGGCAGAGGATGTCTATGTCATAATCCTTGACCAGCTCAAGCCATCTACGTTGTCGCATATTCAGATCCTTCTGAGTGAAGAAGTACTTCAGACTCTGGTGATCTGTATACACCCTGCACTGAGCTCCGTACAAGTAATGTCTCCAAATTTTGAGAGCGAACACTACTGCTGCAAGCTCAAGGTCATGAGTAGGGTAATTCTTCTCATATTCCTTGAGTTGTCTGGAGGCATAGGCGATCACCTTGCCATTTTGCATCAGTACTGCTCCTAATCCCAATTTAGAGGCGTCACTATAAATATCAAAGCTGTCTGTGTTTTCAGGTAGAGCCAGAATAGGTGCACTGGTCAATCTCCTCTTTAGCTCGCTGAAGCTGTTCTCGCAGTCCTCTGTCCACTGAAATTTCCTGTTCTTTCTGGTAAGAGCTGTCAGTGGGGAGGCTATCTTGGAGAAATCCTCTACAAACTTTCTGTAATAACCTGCTAGTCCCAAAAAACTTCTGATCTCACTGGCGTTCTTGGGTCTTTTCCAGTTACTCACAGCTTCTATTTTACTGGGGTCTACCATGATACCATCCTTGGAGATGATGTGACCCAGGAAGGACACCTGTTCTAACCAAAACTCACATTTCGTGAACTTGGCATAAAGCTGGTTCTGCTGAAGGGTCTGCAATACTATTTTCCGGTGCTCTACGTGTTCTTCCTGAGTTCCTGAATAGATAAGGATGTCATCGATGAACACGATAACGAACTTATCTAAGTATTCTCTGAATACTCTGTTCATGAGGTCCATAAAAGTAGCTAGAGCATTTGTCACGCCAAAGGGCATGACTACAAACTCGTAGTGTCTGTATCTAGTCTTGAACGCTGTCTTGGGTATATCCCCTTCTTTAACTTTCACCTGATGATAACCTGATCTGAGGTCTATCTTGGAGAACACTGCTGCTCCCTTTAGCTGATCGAACAGGTCATCTATTCTGGGAAGAGGATACCTGTTCTTGATTGTGACTTGATTCAGTGCTCTGTAATCTATACACAGACGCATGCTCTCGTCCTTCTTCTTCACGAACAATACAGGCGCTCCCCATGGTGAGTGACTAGGACGTATGAAGCCCTTTTCAAGTAGCTCCTGTAGTTGCTCATGAAGTTCCTTCAGTTCTGCTGGAGCCATGCGGTAAGGTGCTTTGGAGATAGGATTCGTACCGGAAATGAGTTCTATCTCGAATTCAATCTCCCTGTCTAGTGTTAGACCGGGTAACTCCTCAGGGAAGACTGCTGGGTAGTCACATACAACTCAGACCTCTGCTAGCTGTTGGTCCTTGTCCCGACTGACATTGACTACATGCGCTAAAAATCTCGTACATCCTGTATCCATTAACTTTTGTGCTTTTAGAGCTGAGAGAAACTTTTTGGCTTTTCTCTTTGGTTCTCCGACGTATTCAAACTGTACTTCTACTTCAGGTTGGAATATGACTTTCTGTTTACAGCACTCTATAGAGGCACCGTATCTGATCAGGAAGTCCATACCAAAGATGACATCTTAATCAGTCATATTTAGCACTATCAGATCACAAAAGAGTTCTCTGTCTGCTATAATAACTGGCACTGCTCTGAGCCAGTGCGTGGATGCCATAATTTCTCCTGAAGGTAATGTCGTCAGAAACGGACTACTGAGTACCTCTGGGGGTATCGCTAACTTCTCGGAAAACATCCTGGATATATAAGAATGGGTTGTCCAGTATCGAACAAGACAGTTGTACTTTGCTGTAAAATACTGATCTGACCTGTAACAACTGTCGAGGCATTTGCTACGTCCTCTCTGGTGAGTGAGTAGATCCTCGTATTGGTCATAGCTGGAGGGGCCTCCAGTCTGCCCTGGTTGATGTGTGGACCATCTAAAACGGCCTGCATCTGATGTAGCTGTGCTGGCTGGCCTCCGTACTGAATCGGCTATGGTTGAGGAAGACTGGTCTTGTTTGGGCACTGCTTAGCCATATGCCCTTCCTGTCCACATTCAAAGCATCCTCGTGTGCCTTTGCGACAAACTCCTGGGTGAAATTTTCCACAAGTAGCACATTTAGGATAACTAGGTTGTTTACTAGTTGGTCCTCCTTTCGGATAACTCCCTGGTTTGCGCTTGCTGCTGGAGTTCCCTTTCCAGTTAGAGCTGTGGCCCTGTTGTTTCTGAGTACCTGAACCTCCTTGCCCTTTGGACTCTGAGAGGACTTGCTTCTGCTGTTTGATATTGTTCTGGTAGTGTTCGGTGGTCAGAGCACTACTGACTAGTTCTTCAGTGGTTTGCGGCCTATGAACGCCGCCAGCCACGTTCATTGCTATTTCCGGCTTCAGCATCTTGAGCATCAACCGGACTCTTTCTTTTTCTGTGCTAACTAGTTCGGGGCATAGACGAGCCAGTCTATTGAATTTCTTCACGGCTTCCTCAACTGATAGGTTGCCCTGACGAAACTCAGTAAACTCGTCGTAGTGGCGGTTTGTGACCCGCATGTGAAAGAACTCCTCGAAGAATTCTTTCTCGAAGTCAGCCCATGTCATCTGGTTCACTGGGTGCTTCGCTCTAATTCTCTCCCACCACATACGTGCATCTCCTGTCAAGCAAAAGGAGGCACATTTCACCTTCTCCTGTTCTGGCCAGTCCAGAAGCTCCATCGTACTCTCCAGTGTCTTGAACCAGGCTTGAGCATCCCATGGTTCACTGGTGCCTGAGAAGTTCTCGGTCTTGACTCTCTGCCACTGGATCAGATAGGCTTCTCTCTTTGCCTCTGCTGCTGGGGCTACTGGTGCTGTAGGCTGGACTGGTGGAACCTCTATAACTACTGGGGTTGCTATGTTTGGTTCCAGGGTGACTGTGGGAGTATTCTGCTGATTAGCCTTTAAGGTGGCTATCTCCTGTTGCTATTCTGCTAGCTGCTTCTGTAACTGAGCCACTACTGCTGTAAGGTCTACGGGAGGCACTGAACTGCCTGCCTCATGCTGGGGCTCAGTAGCTGGTGCCCTTCTAGCTGGGCGTCCTCGTGCCATTTCTAAAGGAACAAAGGACATACATAACTAAAGCATCATGTTTACATAGCTAATACTATCATGTTAGTTACTATCACAGATAAGCATACTTTAGTTATCTACAAACATGAAAGCAATAAACATAACAAAGTGAGAGGTATTCTTACTTGGAAGCTGCAGGTTCAATGCTGATGTGTGTGTAGGAAGTATGGAACTTTTGCTCTGATACAACTCTGTATCGACCCGCCTTCTACTGGCTAGGCTGTAAGGCCGGACCGTCACATTATGCTGTGCTAAGCTATATCCATGACCATTACTAAGTCTAGGTGCGGAAAACTGTACCAATTTAAAACTTTGCCAAACTAATACAAGTTCTTGGTCCTACATGTGCTAAGGGATGCGACCTAAGGTATACGTGGCATATCCTACATCCCCTATGGTCAAGGAGCTGAATTACAAGGGTTCCTGGTCGAAACCTTGCTTCCCAATTGATCCAGCTTGGACTCAATCGATTACAAGCTGTTGAATCGATTCGTGGATCGATTCGGATTGCTACTGTGCTCGGGGTAATATCCTGGATCGATCGGCTGATCGATCCAGACTGGCCAATCGATTCCAGAGCTCTCTGTTCGCGGGAGCCATTTCCCGATCGATCGAACGATTGATCCCTGAACTTACTGTTCGCGACAGATTGCGACTGGGTCGATCGGCTGATCGATCCAGAAGCTTACTGTTCGCGGAACTAGGCTCCCAATTGATCCACTGATCGATTGAGGACCCCCAATCGATCGGCTGATCGATCAGGGTTTCTGATTTCATATCAGAACCTGATTTCAGCCCTAGTTCGAGCAGAAATTTCATATCCCAACTCTAAACTAACTGAAATGCATTCTAACATCAATTATCTAGCATTCTAAACATGGCGTGATGTGTATTTCACTAGTTCATGACTTTTGAGCAAACTGAAATGCGAAAACTAAAAATAACAAGGTTCTAGAAGTTAGACTGGCTAAAATCCCTAAGATCTTCATTCCAAACTCCTTTTTGCACACACACATCATCGTTGCATTGTCCTCCCGCTTCTGCTAGTCCATCTTTCCTTTACCTTTATCTGCAGTATAAGGAAAAGAGTATCTGTAAGCTTGAGAGCTTAGTAAGAAACCATCTACCTCACTAAAACATGCATACGATGCAATTTATGTTTTTAAAACATGCTATTTGAAACATATGAATATTGAACATGTAAAACCATAGCATGGCATACAAACAAACTAGTCATGGCAACAAGTGCTAGCATAAGTTATCATATTGTATCACTAGAAAACTGAACCGATACAAAAACTGAGCTGAGCTAATTCTAAACTAATGCTAAAGCTGTACTGAATCCACATATCTATTTGTGAAGTTTTGAAAACTATTTTCATAAATAGATTAAAATAATAATCATGTTGCTGATGGGCCCGACATCTGTACGTGCTATGCGCGCATCCCTAACTAGACCCGGGTTTGCAAGTCCCGAATTTAGTAGGGTTACTAGGTTATCTGAACCTAGGGACGACTATGGGAGCCCAACCCAATGGATATCTAATCCAGTACAGTGCCACTGCTAAAATAAAATACTGATTATAGCTGAGTTCTTCTTATATTACTATTTCTAGGTTATCTGAACCTAGAGCTAGGTTATCTGAACCTAGAGACGACTGTGGGGGCCCACCCATTGGACCGTAGTCTCATATGACTATAGTAAAACTATACATACTGAATAAATGCTTCTATTGCATTTACTAAGCTATTAAAATGCCTAAGTTGCATTCTTTTCCTGTGCTGCACATATTATCGAACACCTAGTGTGCACTATTGTACAACCTATGTGTCAAAATTTCGTATGCTACTAAACAAAGCAGAAATTCACACGAGAGCTACTTATACTGCAGGTGAGGGGTTTATTACCTCCTGCGCTAGATTTCTTATGATTCTAGTCGCTAGTTTTCCGGTGGAGACGATTCCCTCGACGATCCTCCGGCATCTACGTGCTCTTCTCACGGAGGGGAACGTCCTCGTGCCGGAGTTGTCACCGGAAAGGTGCTCCCAGAAACCCTTGGGATGAAACCCTATCCCTTGGGGCTTGGTGCGCCGAGAGAAAGAAGAGGATAAGGGGGCGGCGTGTAAGGGTGAGGAGAAGAGGTAAGTCACGGTAAAAATTAAAACTCCTCACTTAATTCCCTATTTATATTAAGGAATTAATCCACCCAACTCTAACTTAAATAAAATTGTTTCCCTTTCCTTTCAGCACGGCCCTACTAGGTTTACTTGGTTACTAGAGTCCACTATAAGTCGTAGGACCCAATAGGTCTCGGGTTCGATTCCCACTTAAGCTATTTTACGTTTCTATTTATTTTTACTACTTCCGCTACTCTAAAAATTCCATAAAAATATTCTAAAATTCCTAAAAAATCATAGAATATTTCTAAAATAATTTTGAGAATTTTCGGGCGTTACAAGTGTTCCCTATATCATCTCACTATCGGTTCAACTAACCGATTGATATAGGTGAGAACCTTCTACTCAAGGACGCTATTATACTTAGTTTATTTGGCACCAATACAAGTAAGTATAATAACAAAAAACAAATGTCTTTATTTATGTAAGAATATGATACAACAAGTCCATAATACAATCATCAAATGATTGGCTCTAGGGCTCTAACTAACAATCTCCCACTAGCACTAGTGCCAATCAGTGTAGGCTCTAAGCCCCAATGACCTACTATGACCATCATGCTTCCTCTGTGCCAAAGCATTGGTCAAGGGATCTGCGATGTTAGCCTCTGTAGGTACTCTGCAAATCTTCATATCTCCTCTCTCGATAATCTCTCGAATGAGATGGAAGCGCCGTAGTATGTGTTTGATCCGCTGGTGTGAGCGAGGTTCCTTAGCTTGTGCTATTGCTCCATTGTTGTCACAATAGAGCTCAATAGGGTCAACGATACTAGGAACCACCCCAAGTTCAGTGATGAACTTGCGGATCCAAACTGCCTCCTTTGCTGCCTCTGATGCAGCAATGTACTCGGCCTCTGTCGTAGAATCAGCGACTGTGTCCTGCTTCGAACTCTTCCAGCTCACAGCACCACTATTAATGCAAAACACGAACCCTGACTGTGATCGATAATCATCCTGATGGGTCTGGAAGCTGGCATCACTGTAACCCTTTACAGCTAGCTCATCATCACCTCCATATATCAAGAAATATTCTTTAGTTCTTCTTAAGTACTTAAGAATATTCTTGACCGCTATCCAGTGACTTTCACCTGGATCTGACTGGTATCTGCTCGTCATGCTCAAAGCATACGAGACATCAGGTCGAGTACATAGTATGGCGTACATGATAGATCCTATGGCTGAGGCATAAGGGATCTGATCCATGCGTCTCTCTCCTCTCTAGAAGAGGGACCTTGAGTCTTCGAAAGACTCATGCCATGTGACATCGGAAGAAATCCCTTCTTGGAGTTATGCATGGCAAACCGAAGGAGTACCTTGTCAATATATGTACTCTGACTTAGGCCAAGCAACTTCTTAGATCTGTCTCTATAGATCTGTATGCCTAGAATGCGGGATGCCTCACCTAAGTCCTTCCTTGAGAAACAAGTCCCTAGCCAAGTCTTGACATACTGTAGCAAAGGGATGTCTTTCCCAATGAGCAGTATGTCATCCACATACAATATGAGGAAGACAACTATGTCCCCTATAACCTTCTTGTAGATACAAAGTTCATCTTCATTCTTGATGAAACCAAACTGTTTGATTGCATCATCGAATCGAAGATTCCAGCTCCGAGAAGCTTGCTTTAGTCTATAAATGGACCTATGCAGCTTGCATACTCTGCTAGTATGCTGTGGATCTACAAAACCCTCAGGCTGTGTCATGCACACATCCTCGAGTAGGTTTCCATTCAGAAATGCGGTTTTGACATCCATCTGCCATATCTCATAGTCATGGTATGATGCAATAGCAAGCATGATCCGAATGGACTTAAACATCGCTATTGGAGAAAAGGTTTTATCATAGTCAATACCATGAATTTGCTTGAAACCTTTAGCTACCAAGCGACCCTTATAGATAAGTCCATCCATGTCAGTCTTTCTCTTAAAGACCCACTTACACCCAATGGGTTTTACCCCTTCAGGTGGATCAACCAAAGTCCAAACTTGGTTGGTGTACATGGATTCCATCTCGGATCTCATGGCCTCTAGCCATTTCTCGGAATCTGGTCTCATCACAGCTTCCTGATAGGTGGTAGGCTCATCCTCTATGAGCACAACGCCATCATGGTCAGACAAGAGAAATGAGTATCTCTCAGGCTGACGACGTACCCTATCAGACCTGCGAAGAGGTATGTCTACTTGAACTGGTTGTTGTTCCTCAACTCTTTGTGGAACAACATCATCCACAACACTTTATGGTTCCAGTTCAACTTCCATCGAGGCTTCAGTGCTATGGTCCGCATCTTGAACTTCTTCAAGATCGAACATACTCCCACTAGTCTTTCTAGAAACAAAGTCCCTTTCTAGATAGACCTCAGTCTTTGCCACAACTACCTTGTGATGACTGGGAATGTAGAAGTAATATCCCTTAGTTTCCTTGGGATATCCAATAAAATAGCACTTGTCGAATTTGGGTCCTAATTTGTCTGAGACTTGACGTCGAACGTAAGCCTCACAACCCCAAATCCTCATAAAAGACACCTGGGCATCTCTCCCAGTCCATATCCTATATGGTGTCTTTATCACGGCCTTGGATTGAACTCGGTTGAGTATAAAAGCTGGCGTATCTAGAGCATAGCCCCAAAGGAATGTCGGAAGATCTGTGTGACTCATCATAGACCGTACCATATCTAATAAGGTACGATTCCTCCTTTTGGATACATCATTCCACTGTGGTGTTCTAGGAGGAGTGAGTTGGGATAGAATCCCACACTCAGCTAGATAGTCACAAAACTCATGGCTAAGGTATTCTCCACCTCGATCTGATCAAAGTATCTTAATACTCTTGCCAAGCTGGTTCTGTACTTCATTCTTGAATTCTTTGAACTTTTCAAAGGATTCAGACTTATGTGTCATCAAGTACACATAACCATATCTACTGAAGTCATCAGTAAATGTGATGAAGTACCTATAACCGCCTCTAGCAGCGACATTGAAAGGGCCATATACATCACTATGTATAAGTCCTAACAAATCAGTCGCTCTTTCGCTATGCCCACTAAAGGGAGTCTTAGTCATCTTGCCTAGTAGGCATGACTCGCACGTCTCATAAGATTCAAAATCAAATGAGTCCAGCAAGCCATCCTTATAGAGCTGGGATAAGCGCTTGTCATTTATATGACCTAAGCGACAGTGCCAGAGATAGATTTGGTTCAAGTCATTTGACTTGAACCTCTTGGTATTTATGTTATAGATTGGGCTTTCAAGGTCTAGAATGTAGAGTCCGTTCATCAGAGGTGCACTACAATAGAACATATCTTTTAAATAAACAGAACAATATCTGTCCTTTATAATAAAAGAGAAACCTTTCTTGTCCAAACAAGAAACTGAAATTATGTTCTTAGTTAAAGCAGGCACATAACAACAATCATCCAACTCTAGTACAAGCCCAGAGGGCAGAGATAGAAAATAAGTCCCTACAACAATAGCAGCAACCCGTGCTCCATTGTCTACGCGTAGGTCCACCTCGCCCTTTGCCAATGCCCTGCTATTTCTCAGCGCCTGCACATTAGTACAAATGTGAGAAGCACATCCGATATCTAATACCCATGATGAAGAAATAGATAGATTGACTTCTATAACATATATACCTGAAGTGGAAGTCTCACTTCACTTCTTCTTAAGATCTTCCAGGTACACCTTGCAGTTCCTCTTCCAATGCCCGGTCTGACCGCATTGAAAGCAGGTAACATCCTTGGCAACCCCTCCTTTAGGCTTCAGTGCCTTGCCTTTGCCCTTGGCTTGGGACTTTCCTTTGCCTTTGGGCTTGCCCTTGCCCTTGTGTTTTTGAACCATCAGAACAGAGTGGGGCTTAGCCTTCTTAAGGTTCAGCTCAGCAGTTCTCAACATGCTAAGCAGCTCGGGCAGTGGCTTGTCAATTTCGTTCATATTGTAGTTTAGAACGAACTGACTATAGCTATCTGGCAAGAATTGCAAGATCAAGTCAGTGGCCAGCTCTTGGCCAAGCGGGAATCCCAACCGCTGTAGGTTTTCTATGTACCCAATCATTTTGAGTACATATGGGCCTACGGGAGCCCTATCTGACATCTTGCACTGAAATAGTGCCCTTGAGATCTCAAATCTCTCGTGCCTTGCTTGTCCCTGATATAGTTGACGAAGATGTTCAACCATATCGTAAGCGCCCATCAACTCATGTTGCTTCTGAAGCTCAGAGTTTATGGTGGCGAGCATTAGACAAGATACATCTAATGCATCATCTTGATGCTTCTTGTAAGCATCTCGGTCAGCTCGCGTGGCAGTGGCAGGAGGAGCCTCCGGAATGGGCTGCTCCAGAACGTACAGTTTATGTTCTTGGGTGAGAACTATTCTCAAGTTCCTGTACCAGTCCAGGAAATTTGCTCCGTTGAGCTTGTCCTTCTCAAGGACAGAACGCAGGGAGAAAGAGTTTGTATTCGACATCATGGTTATCTACAACAGAAAAATGCAAAAAATAAATATCATATTCTTTTAAATCATTTAATTAGGCCTTTAACTAAATGATGCACCCACTGAATTCTATAATTCATGTGGGACAAGATCCACATCATACTAACCCTTGAGTTAGCTTTGGCTAATACGCCCAAGATTTAGTATGATCGGTAGGTAACGATTTACCAATTACATCTCTATGCAACTCTTGTTTATAAGATCATTATCCACAGTTATATTAAAACTTGAGTTAGCTTTGGCTAATACGCCTAAGAATTAATATAAATGTGATTTATGTCCTATCTTTCCAACCATTGGAAAAATGCCTACAGTTAAACTCGATTTAACTAGTTGTACTCAATCAAATTGAGTCTCTACTCACCCATGCGTTGATAGGCGGGACCAAAATTGTCCCTCCATACCCTACCAAGATAATATGTGTTGCTCTGCTTTGGCAGATTCAACAACACATGTGATCGAGGTAGTGATAGGTATCACGGCACGGTAGGCATTTGAGTTGAGCGATTGAGATCTAATCTAATCGAGAGGGTGCATCTTGTACACGATTTAGATCTAATCTAATCGTTAGGCACTAATTAATTACTAATTATGCATCACATACACACAAGAAATTAATTAAATTATTTGTGATTAGTCATGGCCCTACTACGATCTTCTCAAGCCAATGAGAAGATCGGATGGTCAACCTAAGGTCAACATCTTCTCAAGCTCCTTCCTTTGACCACCTTGTGTTGCTCGCGCTCTCCTCGTAACTTCGTCTCGAGTGGACCTTCCACCGCTCTAATTTTGTACATTACAATTTTTTGAAACTTGAGTTACATTCGAGTCTAAACTAATTTACAACAAGAATAAATGGAGAAAGGCACGACGCGCAGGTCGCGTATCAAGTATATAGCACACACAACACAAATGACGGCGCGCAGGCCGTAATATGAATTACAACACATTTCCAATCAGTTTGGGTCTTTTTGGGCCATGACTATCACAAAATAATACAAATAATACATAATTCTAAATTATGTATTTTCTATAATTTTCTGTAATTTTTCTACAATTTTTACAATTTTTTACGAGTAAAAATTTCCGACGGTCCAGTTTAGCGATTTTCGGACGCAATCGCGGAACGAATCCCCTTGCGGGGCCAGGGGTAGTGCCCCTACCCGCGATCTAACCATCGCGAGTGTCCCTAAGTGATCCTACAGTGCCTTAGCCCGCTGTCCCAAAAAGATTTGGGGCGAAACCTTGCCGTTTTGGAAAAAACTTCTCGGTAGTCGAAGCCTACAAGTGTATGAACACTTGTGCTTCGCTTCTACGAGAAAATTACTCATAAAAACCATAAAAAAACCTAAATTTACAGAAAATCACAGAACCTATATTTTTCATAAAAAATCAAATTAAATTCATACTCGCTTCGCACGTGGCTCTGATACCACTGTTGGGTTTTTCGGGCCGCGAAACCCACTTTTTCGCGTCGCGGAAACCCCGAAACCCCGCCACCGGATCCGTGCGAAGAATAAAAATTTGTAAAACTATGAGTACGAGTTTACAAACCTATAGATCTACACTAGAACTATGTGTTAAAGAGTTTTACCCTCGTAGTGTGCCCTTCGCGAGTCCCGCTTGTCCAAGGAGATGCCGGATCTCAAGTTGTCAAAGTAGACAACTCTCTATGCGTATCCACACGAACTAATTAGGTGGAGAAGATCAAACAATAGGTGTGCTAGCACCTAGGTGGTTTGGCCAAGGAGAAGTGGGAGAGGAGAAGGAGAGCTTGAGGAAGAAGATGGAATGAATGAGAATTACTCACAAAATGAAAACCCCTCACCTAGCATTAGTGTGGCCAGCCAAAATTGTAACTCATTCTCATTTAATGTGGCCAACCACATTAAATGGAAGGAGACTTGTAACCTCCATGAGATGGAACACACATGTGCTAGCTTTGATGATGTGGCACATCATCATTGGCCACTTAATGCCAACTCACAAGTGAGGTGGCAAATAGTCAAATCAAACTTGACTCTTCCTCTTCCTCTCAAGTCAAGTCAAACTTGACTTAATCTCTCTCATGGTTGATCTAATCCAACCATTTAATTCAAGCCAATTTAATATAATGAATCTAATTCATTTAATTAAATTGATTCAATGAGTCATAATCTAAATTAGACTCATTGAACACATGAATCAATTTGAGTCCAACTCAATTAGCCCAATTAGGATTACTCTTAATCCAATTTGATTCATCACATGAATCTAATCCTCTTGGCTCATCATATGAACCTAATCTCCATCTAATTATCCTTAGTGTGTGACCCTATAGGTTCTTGTAATGTTGGCAATGCCCCTAAACCCATTTAGGAACATAAGTAATGAGCGGTATCTAGCAACACATCATTACTACCCAAGTTACAAGAATGTTGAGATCCAACATCACCTTGTGACTACTAATTGTAACTCCTCACAATATATGACAAGTGTCCTTCTATCCTAGACATCTAGATTAATCAATGTGAGACATAGAACGTGTCATCCTCTAATCAATCTAAATCTTGAACTCCAAGTAGAATCACTCAATCAAATGAGCTCAATATCTCATATTGACTCATTTGGGCATGACCATGCACTTCGTGGTCTCACTCTATCAAGAATATCGATGTCTCTCCCGTCATATAGGAGGGATAGATCCCATCTACATCACTCACATCCCTCTGCATAATTCGTTACATACCCAGTAATCGCCTTTATAGTCCACCCAATTACGGGTGACGTTTGACGAAACCAAAGTACATAACTCCTTATGTAGGGATCCATGGTGACTTCAGGTCTAAGGACTAGTAGTCATACTAATAGCCACATGAGAAAGTATATGACACTCATATAACGATACATGATACTTTCTCATGGCGGATCATTCAGTATACATTCTCCAATGCATACCCATGTGTCAACTTGATATCTCTATATCCATGACTTGTGAGATCAAGTCATCGAGTTGACCTACATGCTAGTCTTATTGCATTAACATTGTCCCTGAATGTTAATACTCGACTAGGAATGATTAAGAGTAGTGTTCCCTATATCATCTCACTATCGGTTCAACTAACCGATTGATATAGGTGAGAACCTTCTACTCAAGGACGCTATTATACTTTGTTTATTTGACACCAATACAAGTAAGTATAATAACCAAAAATAAATGCCTTTATTTATATAAGAATATGATACAACAAGTTCATAATACAATCATCAAATGATTGGCTCTAGGGCTCTAACTAACATGGAAGTGACTAGTGAAATAAGGTATTGAATGGTTTACAAGATTATTTAACATGATATTAAAAATGAAAAAATGTCTGATCAATGGAGGATAAGTACTCTAGCTTCCTTATATAAAAACAAGGGAGACGTATAAAATTATATAAACTATAGCGGTATTAAACTAATGAGTCATACTATAAAATTTTAGAAAAAATAGTAATACAAAAAAGATTAAGGAAGGAGACCTTGGTGACTGAAAATTAATTTAAATTCATGCCTGGAAGGTTTACAAAAGAAGCTATACATCTTCTTAGCAATATCGAGAGCAAAAATAATATTTACACATGGTAATTATTGACTTAAAAAAAAAGAGCTTATGATAAAGTCCTAAGAAAAATTATACGGAGAATTCTAGAAAAGAGAGGTATTAGCGTAACATATATTGAACTAGTTAAGAATATATACAAGAATGTAACAACCAGAGTAAAGACTTCAGGCGGAGTAACTAAAGTATTTCCAATAAAGATAGGGTTATATCAAGGATTAGCTCTAAGTCTCTATCTTTTTACATTAATTACAAATGAACTCACTACACACATTCAAGACATAATACAGTGGTGCATGTTATTTGCATAGGATATTATCTTGCTAGATGAGACACATGAAAGAGTAAATATTAAACTAGAATTTTGGTGGAAAACACTAGAAAGGAAAGGTTTTAAGATTATCATAATAAAGATAGAATATATGAAATTTAAGTTTAATAATATTAGATGTAATGAGACAATTGTTATAATGAGTCACTTGAAATTGAGAGTTTTAATTTCATAAACTCTAGTACTTAAGCCTGGAGGTCTAGAGTTCAAATCCTGGGAAAGGCAAAAATCCACTGGTCAGGGGTGGAAAGACCTAGTTAGTGTTGGAGTGTATACTAAAAGCCTAGCTTTTGTAAACATTTATTTTTGAAATAAAAGAATCATATTGGTCAATATCTGCATTTATTTGTTAAATGTAATTGTTCAATTAATTTATATAGTAGATAACATGGAGTGTGATGTCACACTCAGAAGATCATGTTGTCAGTTCTCTATAAATAATAAACAGTTGCTCACGACTAAGATAGAAAGAAACAAACTATCAGAATAGTCGTAGTGTAATTAAGTATTAGTTTATCTTGATTAATAAATTACACTGATAAACTTTAAGTGTATTGAGTAGGATCATTTAGGTAAGTTCTTTTTGTACTGACTAAATAAAAGAACTAGACCTTAGTTATTATGGAAGTGTGTGCTCTTAATCCTAATATAATAACAAGCACATATATTTAATATTTATTTCTTTGACTTATCAAAGGGTGAGGTTTAGCTCGATAAATCAATATGCCCGATAAGTTGGGAAATGATATTACTTATAGTGTGTGTTGTTGATTATAGAAGGAATCTGTGTCCTAGTTATCTAGGTTGAGAATGTCTCCAAGAGGAGCTCATAAGGATTGTCATGTTAAACCCTGCAGGTGGACTTAGTCCGACATGACAATGAAGTTGAGTGGTACTACTCTTGGAACTAGATATTAATTAAGTGAGTTGTCAGTAACTTACTTAATTAGTGGACATTCGTAATCTTAAACACAGGGAGACTGACACACTCATAATAAGTAGGAGCCCATAATGTAATTTGGAATTGGTGCGGTAGTGCGGTAATAACTCTCTAATGGAATCAGTTATTATCGATGAACTTGAGTTGTGTGTTCGGGGTGAACACGGGATACTCAAGCTCATCGAAATGCCAAAACCAATTTCTCCTCTAGCTCCCTGTCGTAGCCTCATTACAGCCTCAAGTCCATCCAAAAGTAAGGCTCTTCTTGGTGTCCAAGAAGTGGGTCGGCCCAATGCTTAGTGACCAAGCAAGGGTCGGCCACATCCTCTTTATAGGGGCCGACCCTTTGCTTGGTGACCAAGCATGAAGGGGTCGGCCACAATATTCAAACAAGGAGGGTTGTTTTTGAATTTTTAAAATATTCTCTTTGTAGAAAACTATAAGTTTTAAAAGAGAGATTTTAATTTTAAAAAACTTTCCTTATTTGAATTTGGCCACATGTTTTAATAGAGAGTTTTAAAAGTTTTAAAACTTTCCTTTTTTAACCATCCTCATGGTTTAAGAAAAAAAAAGAGATAAGTTTTAAAATAAAAATTTTCTATCATCATGTTAAAAAAGGAAATTTTGTAAGAGAAGTTTTAAATTTTAAAACATGGTTTTAATTTTTAGAACTTTCCTTTTTTACCTCCTACTTTAGGAAAGAGAGATTGTAAATTTTATAAGAAGATTTCTTCTTGTAAAATTTTTTAAAAATATATTTCCTTGTTCCTCTTGATGAGGTGGTCGGCCACCTTGCTTGGTGCCCAAGCAAGTGGCCGGCCATAATTAAAAATATAAAATCATCACAAAAATTAATTTTGGTGATTGATTCAATCAAGAGGAAAGAAAAGGAAAAATTAAAAGGCAAAAGGAAAAACTCTTGGATGATTTTATTTTTTCTAAAAAGTTTTTCCTTATTTGCCTTGGGCAAGTAATATAAAAGAAGGGGTGAGGGGGGCTTCATGAGATACAATTCTTATTCTCTTGCTTGGAGATCATCAAGTGGCCGGCCCTCCCTCTCTTTTCCCTTTTGCTCTCTTCTCCTTGGTGGTGTTGGTGGCCGGATTTTAGAAGAAGAGGAGGAAGCTTTTGGGTGGTGTTCATCTTGGAGGATCGTTGCCCACACGACGTCCAAGTCGAGGCGAGGAATACGGCAGAAGATCTTGAGGTTATTAGCTTACAAAGAGAAGGTATAACTAGTAATTTTCTTCCGCATCATACTAGTTATTTTCTTTGTAAGAATTCTAAATACAAGAGGCAATTAGATCTATTTTTTTGAATTTATTTTTCGAGTTTGTGTTTTCTTCTTTTTTGAATTTGTTATTCGATTGTTCTTTTTGGTTAACCTAAAGTTATTTAAGGAAATTAAATATTAGCTTTCCTTAAAAGGCTTTGCCTAGGAGGTGGTGGTTGCTCCCATATCCAAGAAGGTCATGTGCCTCGCCATGCAGTCCTGGAAGCCAATTTTGGAAATTAATATTTAATAAAATTAATAACTTAGGTAGATTTGAATCAATAGTGTTAAGTTCCGCTTGCGATTCAAATCTAAACCATCAAGAACAGATAAGTTAAATTTGGAATCAATGATGTTAAGTTCCGTCTGCGATTCCTAATTTAACTTCTAAAGAACACAATACATTATTTAAGGAAAGGTTCGACACATGTACAAATTTTTGTACAGTGGAACCGGTACGTTTTCCTAGGATTAACCAACAATTGGTATTAGAGCTAGGGTTTGCCTCTGTGTGTTTAGAATTCAAATTGGTTATGCACATGTCATACATAATTTAGGCAGGATAATAGTAGGATGTGCTAACTCTTTGGTTGCAGGCTCCAACTATTATGGCTTATTGATATTGTGTGTGATTGGACCCTTGGACATGTCAAGGACATTATTTGTGTGCATGATTGTATGTATTAAATACAGCAGGAGCTGTATTATTTTTAGAATTTTATTTTTTGTTCGATCTAAAATACATGAACATTCCCTCGTGGAATATAGGATCGATATATGTAAAATTCTATTTTTGTCGCGGATCGGATTCTTGCGAGGCGTGGTACTTTTGGAGCACCAAAGGCGCAGCGGAATAAGAAGCAAGATGGATGTGACGACTCGACCTGATGGCGGTGGCTAAAGATGGCAGCAGCTAGGGTTGGAGCACATGGAGTACAGTAACATAAAAAGGTCATAATAGTGGAAAATAATTTCCATATTTATTGATTTTATTTACTGTGATGTGTGTGTATGCATTTGATGTATGCTAGGATAGTTTAAAATTCCTCATTTTAAATAACTAAGTGGGAGAGGGATTTTAATAAATCTCATGGTCTCCATTACTAGTTTGTAAGTGATGCAACAAGCTTGTATGTTGGCTCTGAGTGCCTCCCTCCACAACGGATGGGTTTGTTGCGGATCACTAGATCAAATTTCCTTAATGGATGGTTATAGGAAATTATTTAGGAGCGTGTGATCTTCTCCAACTAAAGGGGCACAATCCTATTTAATGGACTTAGTATCAAGTAATAGTATACACTTAGACGCATTCAATAGTATCCTCCCCAACGGAGTCACTGCTATTGTATTGTGTGACCAAAAGTGAAACCAACTATTAATTTTATTTGTTATAAAGTTAGGATGACAAGATAATAAAATTAATGGGTCACACCCTCCTCTTACAAATGTTGAATTTGTATACGTCCACACTAACGTGGCATGCAATATTCACGGTGATTTAAGGTGTTGGTTAATTTAAAATATTATTGTTTGAGGAATCAATATTATTCTAAATTTAGAGTCTTGACCAAAGTTTATTTTTGTGATTCTTAGGATGACTTTCAACCCACTGGTCATTATACTGAAAGAGAACAAACTTACTGGTCCAAACTATATAGATTGGAAAAGAAACCTGGACATTGTTCTTACTGCTGAGAGTTATAAGTTTGTACTGACTGAGGCTTGCCCTGATGAACCTAGCGATGACTCTACCCTAGAGGAGATTGAGTATCATAAGAAATGGGTAAAAGCTGATGAGATGGCGCGGTGTTACATTTTGGCATCAATGTCAAATGTATTGTAACATCAGCATCAAGATTTACCAACAGCTTATGATATAATGAACAATCTCAAAGAACTCTTTGGGCACCAGAGTCGGACTGCTAGGCAAGAGGCAATGAGAAAGCTAATGACAGCCACCATGTCTGAGGGGACACCCGTAAGGGATCATATCCTCAAAATGATGGCTTATCTGAATGAAATACAAGTCCTTGGAGGAGAAATCGATGAGGAAACCCAGGTCGATATAATTCTCCAAACGCTACCCAGAAGTTTTGAGCAGTTCCGCCTAAACTATAACATGAACAAAATGTAGGTGCAGCGGAGGCCGACAAGAGGGGGGTGAATTGCCTGCAAATAAAAATTATACCCTCCTCGTGCTTTCAACTCAAATAGTGCAATAGTAAATAAACTGATAAAAGCAATAAAGAAATAAGAAGACAGGAATTTAACCTGGTTACAACCAAGAGGGTTGTTAATCTAGGGCAGTAAGAAAAGCGCAGTAGAAAAATCTCTTTTGCTGAAGGCGGAGAAGCCTTTAACACACTAACGGCTCAGAATTATTGCTAGGAAGTTGTTACAGAGTTGAATGAATAATCGATATTGAATTCCTAGCTCCAGGGGCCTTTAAATAGCCTCTGGAAATCTGATCTCGAGAGTCCAGGGCGCCTCCAACAGGAGTCCAAGGCGCCTCCATCGAGTGGGTGGATAAAACCTTATCCAAAAGCTCAACGTTCAATTCTGTCGGGTCCGAGGCGCCTTCAACAGGGGTTGAAGGCGCCCTCAAGCTGGAGGCGCCTCCAATTCTGATGGAGGCACCTCCAAGCTGGCTGGCAGCTTTTCCAGCTTGGTTGCTCCTTTGCTTCGTCTTTCGAAGTCTCGTTCTTTTGGGTGATTCCGGCCAACCGAAATAGGGCTCACCCGAACCCAATTTCCGGCCTTCTCCTCGAGCAGGCTTCCGTCCGGCTTCTCATCCCTCGAACGTCGCGCACATTCTTCTCATCCACCGGAGTACTCTTCCGCAGCTGTCTCGTCCTTCGGGCACACCGAGCCCGTCGGCTCCCTTCCAGTGCTGTCCTTCTCGCTAGTTGCATTTTCTGCTCGACTTCCTGCGCTCCTAAGCTCCTGCACACTCAGACACAGGGATAAAACACAAAACAGGACCTAACCAACTTGGTTGATCACATCAAAACACCCACGGGGACCAACAATCTCCCCTTTTTTGATGTGCATCAACCCAAGTTCAAGTTAGGGTAAAAATGGACAGAAAAGTAATTTTAAAAAAGATCACTTAAACTAACATGTTAAGCATCAGTTAGCAATAAATACAATTGCAACTACTTAATTAAAAGTAAAAAAAAATATTTTGTAATTTTTTTAAAAATACTCTCAAAAAAATACTCTCCCCTAAACTTGTACTTCTTTCTCCCCCTTTGATCACAGCAAAAACGGGGTAACAGAAAACATTTTAGCAAAAATTTTTAAAAATAGAAAAAAAAATTCTAAGTAAAATGAAATTTTTGAAAAAAAAAATCTAAGTAAAATTTCTAAGTGATAAAAGAATTCTAACTAAAATGATTTGTTTGAATTTTTCAAAATAATTCTAAGTCAAAAAAATAATTTTGAAGATAATTTCCAAAACAAATTGTAAAGAATTTCTAAGGCAATGTTTAAAAACTTTTCAAGGCATTATTTAATTCCAATTTTAATATTTTTATCAGAAAGTTAATTAAACATTTTTATTTCGATATTTCGGCTTCCAGGTCGTGGCGAGGCACTAGGCCTTCTTGGTTATTGGAGCAACAATCACTTCCTTAGACAAAGCTTCTATAAAGAAACTCAAAGTTTAATTTTCTCACTGTAAGTTATTAACTAAAAGAGAAAATTAAACTACCAAAGATTTTGGAACCCAATAAAGGTTCCTTCCTATAGGGTTGGTTAAAAATCTAGGGGGTACATTAGTTTTAGGAATTTTCCTAAGTTGACCTTGATGCTTTCTAATATACTAGTTTAATTTCCCATAAATTCTAACTTTTGATTTTGGAAATCTATTTAGGCATGCATCATTATCTTTCAATTTCTTAATTTCAACTTTTAATTTTTCATTTTCTAATTTTAGATTATCATATATTTCTAGTGGGCATGCTTTTGCTAGGTTTAATTTCAATTCAGTATTTTCTTTTTCTAATTTGAATAAATCTCTAGAAAGACATTTAATAAATTGAAAGGACTGAGTCGGGGTTAGGTTACGTACCTTACTTACCTGACTCGGTGATTCTCCCCCTTCATCGTCACTTTCTTCTTCTGATGATCCTCCCCCTTCATCTATGCTCATCTCTGAACTTGAGTCATCTTCAGGAAGATGGTTGGCTGCCAGCGCTAATCCGGAGAAGACTTCGATGTCTGATTCGGAAGAAGATGAATCTGACCAGGTGGCCTTCAGATTCTTGTGCTTGGAGGATTCTGGTTTCTTATACTTTGTCTTTTCCTTCTCTTTCCCCTTTTTCTTCAAGTCTGGGCGGTCATCTTTGATGTGCCCTTCTTCATTGTAGTTGTAGCAATGGACCATCCTTTTTCTTTGCTGATGCATCTTTGTCTGTGATCTAAATTTATTAGATTTAAAAAAAAATTATTGAAGCGTCTTACCAGTAGTGCCGCTTCAGATTCGTCGACCGAGGCTTCGAAGTCAGAACCGTTTATTCTTGCCTTTAAGGCAATGTTCTGACTAGTCTTTTCTACTTCATTGGGCTCTGCAACTCGAGATTCGGGAAGTTCAAAAGTAGAAAACAGTTGTTCTAGACTACTTACCTTAAAGTCCTTAGAGATGTAGTACGCATCTACTAAGGAGGCCCACTCTGGAGTTCTGGGGAAGGCGTTGAGCGAGTACCGGATCGAGTCCCGGTTCTTTACTTCTTCTCCAAGGTTGCTTAATTGCATGATCAGCTCTTTAATCCTCTCTTGGAGTTGCGCTACCTTCTCGCCTTGGTTTATCCGGAGGTTCGTCAACTGGGTCCGAAGGATGTCGCGCCTTGCTAGCTTCGCTTCAGAGGTACCTTCGTGAAGCTCCAGGAATTTTTCCCAGAGATCTTTCTCGGAGTCGTAGCTTCCGATCCGATTTACCTCCTGAGGTGGCAGAACGCTGAGCAGGTGGAACTCATCCTTTCCGTTGGAGACAAAATCGGCTTGCTCCTTCTTGCTCCACGTGTTTTCTTCTTTATCTTTCGGTGCTGCATATTCATATTTCATTATTAAAAGTATATCAAATTCAGTTTTAAAAAATACCACCATTTTTCGCTTCCATGTAGCGAAATCTCCGTCGAACTTTGGAGGATGAATATTTGCTCCGGCCATCGTCTTGATCTTTGTGCTTCAGTTGGTGGTTAGTCCTTCTGAGGTGGTCTGGCTCTGATACCAATTGTAGGTGCAGTGGAGGCCGGTAAGAGGGGGTGAATTGCCTGCAAATAAAAATTATACCATCCTCGTGCTTTCAACTCAAATAGTGCAATAGTAAATAAACTGATAAAAGAAATAAAGAAATAAGAAGACAGGAATTTAACCTGGTTACAACCAAGAGGGTTGTTAATCCAGGGCAGTAAGAAAAGCGCAGTAGAAAAATCTCCTTTGCTGAAGGCGGAGAAGCCTTTTACACACTAACGGCTCAGAACTATTGCTAGGAAGTTGTTACAAAGTTGAATGAATAATTGATATTGAATTCCTAGCTCCAGGGGCCTTTAAATAGCCTCTAGAAATCTGATCTCGAGGGTCCAGGGCGCCTCCAACAGGGGTCTAAGGCGCCTCCATCGAGTGGGTGGATAAAACTTTATCCAAAAGCTCAACGTTCAATTCTCCCGGGTCCGAGGTGCCTTCAACAGGGGTTGAAGGCGCCCTCAAGCTGGAGGCGCCTCCAAGCTGGCTGGCAGCTTTTCCAGCTTAGTTGCTCCTTTGCTTCGTCTTCCGAAGTCTTGTTCTTTTGGGTGATTTCGGCCAACCGAAATAGGGTTCACCCGAACCCAATTTCCTGCCTTCTCCTAGAACAGGCTTCCGTCCGGCTTCTCGTCCCTCGAACGCCGCGCACATTCTTCTCGTCCACCGGAGTACTCTTTCGCAGCTGTCTCGTCCTTCGGACGCACCAAGCCCATCGACTCCCTTCCTGTGTCGTCCTTCTCGCTAGCTGCGTCTTTTGCTCGACTTCCTACGCTCCTAAGCTCCTGCACACTCGGACACAGGGATCAAACACAAAACAGGACCTAACCAACTTAGTTGATCATATCAAAACACCCACGGGGACCAACACAAAAGAGAGTATACGTTGGCGGAACTTCTGACAGAACTACAGGCAGCAGAATGAATATTTCGTCACAATTCTCAGATCCACTATGCTGAAAATGGTTCTACTTCTAAGTCGAAAGGCAAGAAGAAGAAGAAACAGGTCTTTTCAACAAAGAAGGTGAATAAACCTCAAGGTACAGGACAGAAAGCTGGAATGAAGAAGCCGAAGGGCAAGTGCTTCATCTGCAAGCAGTCTGGACATTGGAAAGAGGATTGTCCTCGCAGGAACCAGAACAATAAAGGTATATCTCATACTCTAGTAGTTGAAACATGTTTAGCAGTGTTATCTACCAGTACCTGGTGTGTAGATACGGGAGCCACTGATCATGTCTGCAATTCTTTGCAGGGGTTCCAGGAAACCCGACGACTATTTGATGGAGAGATAACTGTCTACATGGGCAATGCTACTAAGGTGGCGGCTGTTGCAGTGGGAGACGTCTACTTATCTTTTGATAGGAATAGAAATTTGATTTTAAGAAATTGTCTTTATGTACCTAGTTTTAGAAAGAATTTAATTTCAGTTTCCAAACTGTATTTGGATGGATATTCTATTTCTTTTAGTAACAATGTCGTTATAAAGAGAAATAAGGTGATTATCTATTCTGGTGCATTGGTTGGCAATTTCTCCCACAAAGCAAAATATGGAAATTAATAACACATCTTCTAACTTTAATAAGATAAAAGAACCTTCTGAAATGAACCAAACGTATCTTTGGCATCTAAAGCTTGGACACATTAACTTAAGTAGGATTCAAAGGTTTGTAGCTGATAGACTCTTGGGTTCATTAGAGTTGAAAAACTTTCCAACATGTGAATCTTGCTTGGAAGGTAAAATGACCAAAAGACCTTTTAATGCCAAGGGGTATAGAGCCAAAGATGCGTTAGAATTGGTTCATTCTGATTTGTGTGGTCCTATGTCTATCCAGGCAAGAGGTGGTTATGAATACTTCATCTCCTTTATAGACGATTATTCAAGATACGGATATATTTACTTGATGTGTCGTAAGTCTGAATGTTTTGACAAGTTCAAAGAATATAGGGTTGATGTGGAGAAACGTCTTGGTAAAAGTATCAAGACACTACGGTCTGACCGTGATGGCGAATACCTCTTTGGAGAGTTTAGGAATTACTTATCAGAAGTCGGGATTCAATCCCAATTGTCTGCACCTGGTACACCCCAACAGAATGGTGTGGCGGAACGAAGGAATAGGACTCTTATAGAAATGGTTAGATCGATGATGAGTTATTCAGAATTACCAAATTCATTTTGGGGATATGCACTGGAAACAGCAGTGTACATTCTGAATATGGTACCTTCTAAAACAGTTCCTTCTACTCCCATGGAATTATGGAATGGGTGAAAGCCTAGTCTGAATCATATCCGGATATGGGGTAGTCCAGCACAAGTGCTGAAGGGAGATACTAACAAGTTGGAATCGCGTACAGAAGTTTGTATGTTTGTGGGATATCCTAAGGGAATGAAAGGTGGTCTGTTTTATAATCCTAAAAATCAGAAAATCATTGTTAGCACCAATGTTCAATTTTTAGAAGAAGATTATGTAATGAACCATAAGCCCATGAGTGAAATTGTTCTAGAAGAAATTAGAGAGGACACGTCTACTTTAGTACCAACAGTACAAGAGGAAGTACCACAAGAAACTGCAACACGTGTCACACATGATACACAGCCAGAGACAGTGCCTCGTCGTAGTGGGAGGGTTGTGAGGCAACCTGAGAGATTCATGTTTTTGGGAGAGTCTTCGGACTTGATCCCAGGTAAACATGAACCTGATCCCCGAACATATGACGAAGCACTCCAAGATATAGATGCAATATCTTGGCAAAAGGCAATGAATTCCGAAATAGAATCTATGTATTCTAATAAGGTCTGGGAGCTTGTAAAACCACCTGATGGTGTAAAAGCCATTGGATGCAAGTGGATCTACAAAAGGAAAAGAGGGATAGATGGGAAGGTAGAAACCTTCAAAGCAAGGCTTGTTGCGAAAGGGTATACTCAGAAAGAGGGAATCGATTATGAGGATTCTTTTTCACCGGTAGTCATGCTTAAGTCTATCCGGATACTCTTATCCATTGCCGCTCATATGGATTATGAGATTTGGCAAATGGATGTCAAGACAACTTTCCTTAATGGAAGTCTTGAAGAAAACATCCATATGAAGCAACCAGAAGGGTTCATTGAAAAGGGCAAAGAGCATCTAGTGTGTAAACTCAATCGGTCCATTTATGGACTAAAGCAAGCTTCAAGGTCTTAGAACATCTGGTTTAATGAAGTAATCCAGTCATATGGATTTATTCAGTATCCGGATGAGTCTTGTGTATACAAGAAGTGTAACAGAAATATGGTGGTATTTCTTATACTATACGTAGATGATATTTTGTTAATTGGCAACAATGTCAAGGTATTATTGGACGTAAGGGTATGGTTGTCCAAACAATTTGATATGAAGGACTTAGGAGAATGTGCACATATTCTTGGGATCAAAGTTATAAGGGATCGTAAGAAAAGAATGTTGTGCTTATCCCAAGCTTTATATATAGATACAATCCTTGCTCGTTTTAGCATGCAAAACTCCAAGAAAGGTTTCTTACCTTTTAGGCATGGAGTAGCTTTATCTAAAGAGATGTCTCCAAAGACATCAAAGGAGATAGAGGACATGAAGGCAGTTCCTTATGCCTCGGCTGTAGGAAGCCTTATGTATGCAATATTGTGTACGAGACCTGATATCTATTTTATCGTAGGCATGGTTAGCAGATATCAAAGTAACCCTGGACAAGGACATTGGACTATGGTAAAGCATATATTAAAGTACCTGAGAAGGACTAGAGATTATATGCTAGTTTACCAAGCAGACGATTTGCTCCCTGTGGGTTACACGGATTCGGATTTCCAATCAGATAGGGACAATAGTAAGTCTACATCAGGCTATGTGTTTAATCTAGGAGGTGGAGTCATTGCATGGAGGAGTGTTAAGCAGAAATGCGTCTCAGACTCAACCATGGAAGTTGAGTATGTTGCAGCCTCTGAGGCAGCAAAAGAAGTTGTATGGCTCAGGAACTTTCTAATGGACTTAGATGTAATTCCTCGTTTGCCCAAGATCATCACAATTTATTGTGATAATAGCGGTGCAGTTGCAAACTCGAAGGAACCACGAGCCCATAAGGCAAGTAAACATATAGAGCGCAAGTACCACCTGATACGAGACATCGTCAAGCGAGGAGAAGTTGTCGTCGCCAAGATTGCATCAGCAGATAACCTGGCAGATCCTTTCACAAAGGCCCTTCCGGCGAAAGCTTTTGATCGGCATGTGGAGGGGATGGGAATCAGATGTATGACAACAGATATGGCAGCTTAGTCTTTTAGTATAAGTGGGAGATTGTTGGAGTGTATACTAAAAGCCTAGCTTTTGTAAACATTTATTTTTGAAATAAAAGAATCACATTGGTCAATATCTGCATTTATTTGTTAAATGTAATTGTTTAATTAATTTATATAGTAGATAACATGGAGTATGGTGTCACACTCAGAAGATCATGTTGTCAGTTCTCTATAAATTATAAACAGTTGCTCACGACTAAGATAGAAAGGAACAAACTATCAGAATAGTCGTAGTGTAATTAAGTATTAGTTTATCTTGACTAATAAATTACACTGATACACTTTAAGTGTATTGAGTAGGACCATTTAGGTAAGTTCTTTTTGTACTGACTAAATAAAAGAACTAGACCTTATTTATTATGGAAGTGTGTGCTCTTAATCCTAATATAATAACAAGCACATATATTTAATATTTATTTCTTTGACTTATCAAAGGGTGAGGTTTAGCTCGATAAATCAATATACCCGATAAGTTGGGAAATGATATTACTTATAGTGTGTGTTGTTGATTATAGAAGGAATCTGTGTCCTAGTTATCTAGGTTGAGAATGTCCCCAAGAGGAGCTCATAAGGATTGTCATGTTAAACCCTGCAGGTGGACTTAGTCCGACATGGCAATGAAGTTGAGTAGTACTACTCTTGGAGCTAGATATTAATTAAGTGAGTTGTCAGTAACTTACTTAATTAGTGGGCATTCGTAATCCTAAACACAGGGAGACTAACACACTCATAATAAGTAAGAGCCCATAATGTAATTTTGGATTGGTGCGGTAGTGCGGTAATAACTCTCTAGTGGAATGAGTTATTATCGATGAACTTGAGTTGTGTGTTCGGGGCGAACACGGGATACTCAAGATCATCGGAATGCCAAAACTAATTTCTCCTCTAGGTCCCTGTCGTAGCCTCATTACAGCCTCAAGTCCATCCAAATGTAAGGCTCTTCTTGGTGTCCAAGAAGTGGGCCGGTCCAATGCTTGGTGACCAAGCAAGGGCCGGCCACATCCTCTTTATAGGGGTCGGCCCTTTGCTTGGTGACCAAGCATGAAGGGGTCGGCCACAATATTCAAACAAGGAGGATTGTTTTTGAATTTTTAAAATCTTCTCTTTGTAGAAAACTATAAGTTTTAAAAGAGAGATTTTAATTTTAAAAAACTTTTCTTTTTTGAATTTGGTCACATGTTTTAATAGAGAATTTTAAAAGTTTTAAAACTTTCCTTTTTTAAAACATCCTCATGGTTTAAGGAAAAAAAAGGAAGATAAATTTTTAAATTAAAATTTTCTATCATCATGTTAAAAAAGAAAATTTTATAAGAGAAGTTTTAAATTTTAAAACATGATTTTAATTTTTAGAACTTTCCTTTTTTAACTCCTACTTTAGGAAAGAGAGCTTGTAAATTTTATAAGAAGATTTCTTCTTGTAAAAGTTTTAAAAAATATATTTCCTTGTTCCTCTTGATGAGGTGGTCGGCCACTTGCTTAGGCACCAAGCAAGGTGGCCGGCCATAATTAAAAATATAAAATCATCACAAAAATCAATTTTGGTGATTGATTCAATCAAGAGGAAAGAAAAGGAAAAATTAAAAGGAAAAAGGAAAAACTCTTGGATGATTTTATTTTTTGTAAAAAGTTTGTCTTTATTTGCCTTGGGCAAGTAATATAAAAGAAGGGGTGAGGGGGGCTTCATGAGAGACAATTCTTATTCTCTTGCTTAGAGATCATCAAGTGGTCGGCCCTCCCTCTCTTCTCTCTTTTCCCTTTTGCTCTCTTCTCCTTGGTGGTGTTGGTGGCCGGATTTTAGAAGAAGAGGAGGAAGCTTTTGGGTGGTGTTCATCTTGGAGGATCGTTGCCCACACGACGTCTAAGTCGAGGCGAGGAATACGGCAGAAGATCTCGAGGTTATTAGCTTACAAAGAGAAGGTATAACTAGTAATTTTCTTCCGCATCATACTAGTTATTTTCTTTGTAAGAATTCTAAATACAAGAGGCAATTAGATCTAGTTTTTCGAATTTATTTTTTGAGTTTGTGTTTTCTTCTTTTTCGAATTTGTGATTCGATTGTTCTTTTTGGTTAACCTAGAGTTATTTAAGGAAATTAAATATTAGCTTTCCTTAAAAGGCTTTGCCTAGGCGGTGGTGGTTGCTCCCATATCCAAGAAGGTCATGTGCCTTGCCATGCTGTCCTGGAAGCCAATTTTAGAAATTAATATTTAATGAAATTAATAACTTAGGTAGATTTGAATCAATAGTGTTAAGTTCCGCTTGCGATTCAAATCTAAACCATCAAGAATAGATAAGTTAAATTTGGAATCAATGATGTTAAGTTCCGTCTGCGATTCCTAATTTAACTTCTAAAGAATACAATAGTTTATTTAAGGAAAGGTTCGACACTTGTACAAAATTTTTATACAGTGGAACCGGTACGTTTTCCTAGGATTAACCAATAGTTAGTAACGACACGGCTGAGGGTCGATGGTCGACGACATGAGAAGTCGCCAAATGGACCGCCAAATGAGCTGAAGGGTCGGGTCGTTACAATAAAAAGGTGATTTCTCATGTCGTCGACCGTCGACCCTCAGCCGTGTCGTTACTCACTAGGTCTTTCCACCCCTCGCTCACTTGGCTACTAGGATTCATAAACTCTAGTACTTAAGCCTGGAGGTCTATAGTTCGAATCCTAGGGAAGGCAAAAATCCATTGGCCAGGGGTGGAAAGACCTAGTGAGTAACGGCACGGCCGAGGGTCGACTGTCGACGACATGAGAAGTCGCCAAATGGACCGCCAAATGGGCCGAAGGGTCGGGTCGTTACACATACAAGGATGGACAAAATAAAAAATGAGAGCATTAAAGAGAAAGTCAGAGTTGCATATATTGAGGAAAAACTCTGAAAGATATATTTAAGATGGTAAAATCATGTACTTAGATGATAAATAAATGCTATAGTTAGGTGATTTGAAACTATAACAAACACGCATATCAAACAAGAAAGAGGAAGACCAAAAAAGACTCGGTTAGTAATAATAAAATATGATAAAATTATTTAAGTATAGATGATGATCTAGTAGGAGGTAGAGCTCAATGGCGTAAAAGGATCCATATAGCCAACCCCACCTAGTGGGATAAAGCTTGGTTGTTGTTGTTGTTGTTGTTGTTGTTGTTTGACGCACCTTTTGATCAATTGTGTATGCATATATTTCACGATATCTTCTCTTTATACTTCATTATGATACATTTCTATTTCGAAGAATTGCTCTCATATATTTCTTATGTTAGGTTGTGAAAAGGAGTGAAAATGGAGATTGAAGCTTAACAAGGGAAGTTCCTGCACCTGCCATGGGTGATCGTACCATCCGACACAGGTCGTGTTCCATTTGGCTAGCTATACCGGAGAGCTCATGCCAGCTGACATGGGTCGTGACCCTTTAGCTGAACTAGCCACAAGCGTTTATGCCCTCTGGCATGGCCTGTGGCCAATGCTCCTTTGCTTTAGCCGAACCGGCCATGGGCACCCATGCTCGCCAGCATGCCCTTATTAGTATTAGTGCTAGTACCAATTATGAGATGATTGACATGAACACTTTTGTATCATATTTTATTAATTAATAAAAGGCAAAATTTTGGTTATTATATTTATGTCAGTTCAGTGTCGAATGAATAAGTATAATAATATCCTAGGGTAGTAGGTTCTAGTCTACAACATATCAATTGGTTGAATTGATAGTGAGATATTGTAGATATATATAGAACGCTACTCTTAACTGTTTCTAGTCAAATATTAATATAAAAGGATAATATTAATGTGTTAAGACCAGCATGTAAGTCAACGGATGATTTAATCTCACAAATCATGGATATGAGATATCAGGTTGACGCATGGATATATATTAGAGAATATGTACTGAATGACCCTCCATTAGAATGTTTCATGGATCATTATATGAGTATCATAAACATTGTCATAGTGATTATTACTATGAATAGTCCTTAGACTTGAAGTTACTATGGTTCCGTACATAAGAAGTTGTATACTTTGGTGTCGACAAATGTCACCTGTAATAGGGTGGACCATAAAGTCAATCACTGGTATGCAATAAATTATGTGGAGGGATGTGAGTGATGTAGGACAAAAGAATGCATGGTCATGCTCAAATAAGTTAATATGTAATATTGAGCTTATTCGATTGAGTATGTCAACTTAAAGATTAAGAAACACAAAGATTGATAAGAGGATGACACGATCTATACCTCATTGATTAATCTAGATATCAAGAATAAAAAGATTTTGTCATACAAGATAATAGACACGAAAAGGTTAGGTCAAATCTCGACATTTTCGTCACTTGGGTAGCAATGACGCCTTGCTAGATGCCACTTATTGTTTATATATCTAAAATAATTTTAGAGACATTGCCAACATTATGAGAACCTATTGGGTCATACACAAAGAACAAGTTAATTTGGAGATAGGCTCATATGATGGATCACTAGATTAAGTCTAATTTGAATTAGACTCATTGAGTTAGACTCAATTGAATCCAACTATTGGATTGAGTCCAATTCAAATTGGACTCATTAAGTCAATTTGGATTTATGATGATTAATGAATTAGACTCATTGAATGACTTGATGAATTTGAATTCATCAAGGAAGAGGGGTGTTTAATTTAGAATTGATCATGTATTAGATGAAGAGAAAAAGGTGATCAATTTTGAATTGATCATGCATTGGATGAAGACAAATATTAATGTCAATTAAGGCAATTAGCATTAAAGTGATTTCATGAATGAGTACAAAAGGGGTTTAGATTCATTTTCATGAAGAGATTTTTTTTTTGTTCTTTCTCATCTTCTTCTTCTTCCACCCTGGCCGAAACTTCCAAAGAGGTTGCTTGTACAACCTTTGGTTGGTTTTCTTCTCCACTTCGTGAGTTCGTGAGACAGACAGAAGGCTTGTTTGTGTGGATACCAAAAGAGGCATGGACACGTGATCGTGTTAAGATTCTAGCTGTTGGGAGTTCATGTTCACACAACAAAGGTAACTCCCTTTAACAAAAACTTAGTATATAATTTTCCTTCGCATGAATCTTCTAGAAAAGAACTAGTTTTTCCACTGTTCTTTCTATATGTTTCACGCTCTAGTTCCTTACAGGCTCATGTCGCAGCACCCACTCGTTGCCTATAAAAGGCTAATTTCAAACCCTTGGAAGGGAATCTAGATTTGGAGTTTCCCTAGGGATCCAAGGTGACCTAAAGAGATGATCTGGAGGGAAACCAACACCGTTTATGCTTGGAAGATAGATCTGGAGCATCTGGAGGAGAAATCTCTTGATAAGACTAAGCTTTTCTTCTTGATTTCTAAATTTCTGAACTTGTATCTGAATTGTTTCCATCAAAACATGATTTTTGGTTGTAACTCCATATCTATGAAGTAGATTCTTAATTCTAGGATTAGGGATTAGCACTTTATGATGTGAACACTATTTTAATTGATCTATTAATGTTTGATCTTTCTTATTCAATGATGAGTTGATTTTGTTGGTGTAGGGAGCACTAGATGATCGAACCTAAGTTTGATTATGGCAAATAGTTTAAAGTTAAGGTTTCTTGTTTGTCTAACAAGTTGAACTGAGTGTGTAGGAAAGTCCTAAGTAATCTTAGGCAAGTGGAAAATCCTAGTTGGTATTAGACAAGTGGAAAGTCCTAGCTGCGATTAGGCAACGAAGTCCTAGTCCGAGAGACTAGGCAAAGGCTTGGTGGGTCGAGGACGTTGGGCGAAATCCTAGAGTCGAAGACTCTAGGTGAAAATCTTGGGGATCGCGAACATTTGGTGGAAGACTGGATGAGTTGTGGAGCGTACGTTCAGCATGAAGTCCTAAAGTCTCAGACACTGAACAAAAGTCCAGACAGTCTAGAGGACCGATCTTCCAAAAGGTAATTTCTTCTGAGAGAACTAGGTGAGGGTGTGTTCCCCAAAGAGAGAACAATAGGCGTCGATTTGACCTAAGATTTTCAGGAAATTTGAAAGTCAGAATCGGACAGTTCAAAGACTATCAAAATATCTTTTCTGCATATTATTCTAACTTTGTTTTGTAGGAAACTAACATTTTCATAGGTGAAGGTTTTGACTTGTTCAGTTGATCGATCTTCAAGATCAGTCGACTGAACCCCAATGATCAGATCAGTCACGACCATCCTCGACCAAGGGACCGGTCGACTGAACCTCAGGTTTAGTTAACTGAACAATGGATAAGTAGCAACTTGATAAGATCGGGTTGATCATATCAGATAAGCCAATTAGGATAGTGGGATCAGTCGATCGATCAGCGTCGAGTCAAACTTGATTCCGAGATCAGTGGATTTGGATCAGGCTCAACTCGACTATAAAAGAAGGCCTCAACTAGCACTTCGAATAGACTTTCATAATTCATTCTTCATAATCTTTCTCCTGTGCGCTGCTCTAAAGATAATCCTACAACTCCAATAACCGAAAGCACAACCCTTCAGATCCTTAAAGTTGTCGGTATAACTTTTAATTGTAGTACTTAAATTATAAATCTGTTGTACTCATCTTTGTAAAGACTTTTTGATACTATAGTGATTGCCTAACGTAAGCGATCAACGATCGTAAGCCTTGGAGTAGGAGTCGTCATAGGTTCTAAACGAAGTAAACCAAAAGTGTCAGCATTGCTCATTCTTTTCTTCTACTTATTTTTTTTGTACATTATTCTGATCGATCATTTTCCAAAAAATAAAAAGTCATAAGCACTATTCAGCCCCCTCTAGCATGTTTTGATCCTACAATTGGTATCAGAGCGGGGCCACTTCGAATCGGTGAAACCACCATTCAAGCAATTTTTTCATAGTTTAGTTTTTAAATTTTTTGGAGTTGATTGGAATCGATGTAATTACCCCTTTCGATTATTTTTCTTACAATCAATTTTTTTTTTGGTCTTAAAGTTGGTGCAACACCACTCGAGTTTTTTTATTTTTCATAAATTCTTTATACCGCACTACTAATCCAAGACTAAGTCTTGGGACAAGTTTCCTTATTTGGGGAAGATTTACCAAGACTAAGATTTGTTTCTTAAATGACTTACCAAGAAGGCTACAGCACCGCACTCCCACCACTCTTCTCCGAGGAAGATTTTAGCTACTAGAAGAGCCAAATGGAGTATTATCTCAAAACATAAGTCGAGATGTGGATCATCATCCAAACCTGCTTTAAACTTCCACTCGACGGCGCTGGAAACCCAATATCATGTGAAAATTGGAACCTAAGAGTAAGGAAGAAGATCAAAGCTTATGCAAAGGCAACCCAAACTCATCAATGTGGCTTAACCAAAGAGGAGTTGAACCGGGTCGGCCCCTTTAATAGCATAAAGAAATTATGGTAAAAGTTGATCTAGCTGCATGAGGGAACCTCCAACACTAAAGTAAGCAAATAGAACCAAATATTGAATAAGTTATATAATATTAAAATACAGGATGGTGAGTCGGAAAGTTAACTCCATGCTTGGATCCAAGACCTGCTTAACGGACTCCATGCAATTAGACAAAAAGTAGGAAATCATGATGTCATCAAGTACGCACTAAATGCTTTTCCGAGGAATACCCTATGGGCATCGATGGTAGATGCTTACAAAATATCCAAGGACCTTTCTTTAATTAGACTAGATGAGCTATTTTCATAATTTGAATTGCACGAACAGACTAATGCACATCCGGTTGAAAAAGGTATTGTGTTGGTTGTAAGTACAAGAAAGATAAAGGAGTCTAGGAACAATCACCGAACCAAACCCGAATTTGAAGACGAATTGGACTCAGAAGATGACAATGAAATTACCGTCGAGCTAGTGAAACTAGTACGAAAAGTGTACAAGAAGAAGAAGGACTTCACTAAACGAGAGGCCAAGAAGGTGGCTCAATCAAACACGAAGGTCAAGTCTGAAGTTACCTACTACGGCTGCAACAAGAAGGGACATATCAATCCTAAATGTCCAAACCAGGAACAAAGAAGAAGGAAGACGTTGAAGGCAATGTGGTCTGAGTCATTAGAAAAGTTGGATGAAGAAGAACAAACTCAAGAAAGCTTCCTTGCTCTACCCATACAAGCCCATGTTCCCAAGACTGAATCTGAGTTTGAGATAGAATCGAAAGTTGAGTCCGAGTGAAGTCATGGATCTGTATCCGGTTAAGAAGGTTCCCAATCCACTGTAAGTATGTCTTTAATTAGATCACACAATTTAATTTCATACTTGTCAAGAAAATTAGCTAAGTCCAATATCTGAGTCAAGACACTCCTAAAGGAGATTGAATCCCTTAAGGAGGAGACTAACCCAAGTCCTTTGACTGAGCCAATTCAAAGTGGAAATTCGACCCAAGTCCAACAACTTGAGGAAGAAAATTCAAAGGACTTAAGGACACATTGAATTATTCACCTTGGGGTCCAAGAACCTTGATCTGATTCTTGGAAACAAAGGGTCGTATACAACCAAATTAGACTTGGGTACAAGGCTAGACATCGATTCAAATCTTACTTATTTTTAGTGAATCAATCAATTAAGAACCTAGTCCAAGCATGGGTCTCCAAGTCTAACCTGACTAATCAAGTTGGACTTGATCAATATTGGATCCCCAATGATGAAATCCACTACCTTGATAGATCTTATTAGGGATATGATCTAGGGGGAGCTAATAGAAAGACCATCTTTATTATTAAATAAATTTGTTTGATGTTTGATTTACCACTTTCCTTATACATGCTTAGATTAGGATAGATATGGACTTAGGCTTGATTGTCACTTATTTAGTTAGACCAAGGTATCTCAGTATGAAAATTAAATATATAATTTCTTTAAAAGACTTTGTCTAGAAGTAATTATTGCTCCAACATCCAATAAAGCCTAGTACCTCGCCACAAGATGGAAGTCAATTATTAAAATGAATGTTTAATTGACTAACTGTTAAACCTTACTCTAACTCATGTGTAAATCAATCCTTAGATTTGAATCTAAATTGAAGATATAATTAATCATATTACAAAATAGATAAGGTTCCCCGATTAACAATCTAGAAAAAGGGTGAGATGGATTTAGGTTTAAAATTAGTTAATCAAACTTAACCACACTTAAATCGAATCTTAATTAATTTTCAAATTTCAAACTCTTAATTATTTTTAAATCTTAATCAATTTTTAAATCATAATTATTTTCAAATTATTTTCAAATGTTAATTAAATTTCATGATCATACTTATTTTCAAATTTAAATATAATTCAAACTTAAAATTTCAAACTTAAATTTTCACAATTTAAACTTAAATATTTTTTTAAGATTGAAACTTAAATAATTTTCAAAATTAAAACTTACATATATTTCAAAATACAAACTTAAATATTTTTTCAAAGTCAGAAATAATAAAATCAACTTCAAAATTAACTTAACTCCATCTCACACAAACTCATAAGGTTAACTTGTTTGATAACTTAGAAAGGTGAGATGAAAAATTAGGAAAATAAATTACTATTTTAAATAGGTTTTTTATTTTCCATGCTTGGACTCTAGGCCCCTAACAATTTACTTAAGGCATTAATAAAGGGGGAAATAAAAAGGTGGTCAATACTTAAATATTTTCAATATGTTTAAAAGTTAAAGTATTTTTCAAAAATCAAGTTAAGTACTTTTCATAGATTAATTTTTTCAAAATAAAGTATTTCTTCAAAGTTAAGCATCTTCTTTAAAAGGTCAAAATATTTTTAAAAAAGGAAGTTAAGTTTTTTTTTGTTTAACTATTTTTGTAAAGAAAGTTTAACTATTTTTTGAAAAACAACCTTAAATATTTTGTTGAAAAAGTAAGTTTAAATTTTTTTTTTTTTGAAAAAGTGTTCTTAACTAAGTTGTTTTTAAATCCTTTTAAAAACTAAATACTTGACAAAGTATTTTTTTTCAAATCTAAGAATTTAGCTAAGTTTTAATTTAAGGAAAAAGAAAAGTTAAGTGCTACTTTCAGGAGCTTAAAGGAAAAATATTAAAAAATAATAATTTTCAAATTTAAAGTTTTTCTCAACTTTTCTCTCTACTTAATAGTTTTTGATATATGTCAAAAGGGGAGAAAGGTATTAAAAGTAAAGTAAAAACTTTTATGTTGAGAAAACGTAACATTTTAGGGGGGTGAGTAACAGTTGACTATTGTCGTAAAAATAATGTTAGTAACATTCTAGGGGGAGTGAGTAATATTTGATTATTACCTTAAAAATATTGTTACTTAAAATTTTTTACTATGTTCTTTTTCTCTTATACTTCTATATTGTTTTACTTAACTTTAGAACTAGGTTGTCATAATAAAAATGAGAGAGATTGATAGTGCAGGGAGCACTAGACGGTTGCACTTAAGTTTTAATTATGGCAAAAGGTTCAAAGTTAAGGATTCTTATTTGTCTAACAAGTTGAACTAAGTGTATAGGAAAATCCTAAGTAATTTTAGGCAAGTAGAAAGTTCTAGTTGCGGTTAGGCAAGTGGAAAGTCCTAGCTGCGATTAGGTAAGTGGATAGTGTTGATACAGTCTGACCTGGATGTTGTTTTGATGTTGACACTGATTTAAGTTTGAATCAGATATTAAATTAACTCAGACTAATTACTAATCAAGGTTGACTTGGTTAACCTGATTGACCTGATTGGGAAAAGTCCAAGCGAGGAGCTTGGCACGGGAAAGTCCTGGTGAGTGAAGCCAGGCAGTGGGAAAGTCCTAACTGGGATGTTAGGCATTTGGAAAGTCCTGGTGAGTGAAACCAGGCAATTGGGAAGTCCAAGTGTGGAAGCTTGGCATGTATGGTCGGAGAGGGTTCGGTAGCACGCTCTCTGGACCGTCAGGGGTGAGGACAGCAAGCTTGGAAGCTTGACTCGAGACTCACAGTTTTGGATCGGTCTGCAGACCGATCCCGGTGATCGGTGCAGACCGATCCGGTTCTGATCGATGCGGGACCGATCGAAACACTCGATAACATGCGAGTGTATCTTGATCGGTCGGGGACCGTCGGATAACACTCGATAGCACCTGATGTATCTTGTCGATCGGGGACCGATCGAGATAACACTCGATGCACTGGTGGATCTTGATCGGTCCGGGACCGATCAGATGATCTCGATAGCTTCGAGTGGATCTTGATCGGTCTTACGGACCGATCCGGCTGAGTCCTGATCGGTCCCCGGACCGATCAGGATTCGATACCAGCTTCGCGTGAAGGGGTGGATCGGTCTTGGGACCGATCAGACAAGCACCTGATCGGTCTGCAGACCGATCAGTGACGATAAATAGAAGCGTGGATCGGTCTGCTGACCGATCCACAGTATGGCTTGTTTTGCATGCGCTTTCTCTTATTGTTTCTGATTCGCAATTGCTTTTACCTATTTCGTTTCTAACCATCTGCTGCAAGTTTTCTCGAAGTTTCAGGTTACAGATTACGATGTTGGGTGAATTCAAATTAAGGATCATTAGTAGAAGGCAACAAAAGGCTTTTGCTGTGTCTCGCTGCGGACAAACCAGTTTTGGTAGCAACGTCTCGTTTGCGATCTGCTGGCAGCCGTTTGGTCGAAATCAGCTTGACTTGTGCTGATAGGTTCAAGCTCAGAGGTACCAGTGGAAACGAGGATGCCATTGGTGGGAGCTGAGACAATCAGACAAGGAAGAAGTGTGATTGGCGACGTCGTGGACGGTTGCAGGGATTCGCAGGGATTTGCTGCAGGTTTAGCAGAGATCCGTTTCAGAGCAGAGAGGCATATGAAGGTGGAGAGGAGAGGCTCTCGTGACAATGCTTTTTGTGCTCTTGCTGTGAAAAACACTGTGGAGAAAAACTCTCTGGAAGATTGAAGCAGTGTGCTTGTTCTTCGCTGATTGTGGCTGTGAGCTTCCTTTGATCATTTCACTTGAGCCACTACTGTAAGTCTTGTGCTTAATTTCTTACTGCTGTTAAAGACTTTGTGGAGAGGTTACTCCACCGAGAAGGAGAATCCTTTAGCCGGATAGCTTCCGGGGTGTGATCTACCGAAAGATCAAGAGGATTCGTCCACCTTACGGACACGCCGAGGAGTAGGGGCAAGTTATCCCCGAACCTCGTAAATCTCTGAGTTAGTGTGCTGTGTTTTCTTGTTCTAGTTTTCTAATTCCGCTGTGCTAACAAAGTTCTTGAAGAAATTGTTGTTTAGTGTTTTCCAAAGAGGCTATTCACCCCCCTCTAGCCATCTAAGGTCCCAACAAGTGGTATCAGAGCCTGGTGCTCTTCATTTCGGCTTAACAACCCAAAGAGCAAAACAATGGCCATGAAGGAGGGATTTAGCACCAACCGTCCACCTTACTTCGAAGGAGCAGATTTTCAATATTGGAAGGGCCGCATGGAGTACTACCTCAAAACCGACATAGCCATGTGGTTCTCAGTCAAGGAAGGTTTCACACCACCAAAGGATGAAGAAGGTAAGGAACTCGAGTCGTCAAAGTGGTCTACCGAACAACTCCACAAAGCACAAGCCGATGCCAAGGCTATGGTCACCTTGCAATGTGGAATCGCCAAGGACCAACTCGTCAAGGTAGGTCCGTTCTCAAGTGCAAGAGACCTATGGAACAAACTCATCGAGCTCCAAGAGGGAACTCGGGATTCTCGGATTGCCAAGAGGGACCTATTCTTGAATCAGCTCCAAAATCTAACCATGAAGGACAATGAAACGGTGAGTGAACTTCATGGGAGATTCAAGGAGATCATCAATGGTCTCCACTCCGTGGATGAACGGGTAGAAAACCGTGACTTAGTAAGGTACGCTCTTAAATCTTTTCCTAGGAATGCCTTGTGGTCATCCATGGTAGATGCCTACAAGGTATCCAAGGATCTTTCCATTGTTAAACTAGATGAATTTTTCTGTGAGATGGAACTTCATGAGCTTGCTAACAAAGGTCAAAAAGAGAAGGGTATTGCTTTATTTGCAGGACCAAAGAGCAAGGATGGAAGAAGGAAGAAGGAAAGAAGAAAGAAAAGGAGATTTCCTCATCCACCTCTTCTTCCGAATCCGATGATGAAAGTGGATCATCATCAAGCGAGATGGCGAACTTCGTAAGGAGGATTATGAGAAGAGGCCGAAGATACAAAGGAAAAGGTAAAACTAATGATCAAAATTTTGATAAATCTAATGTTACATGTTATGAGTGTAGCAAGAAAGGACACATTCGGAGCGAGTGTCCGAAACTAAAGAGGAAGGAGGAACGAGCCAAAAGGAAGGAGGAAAGAGCCAAGAAGAAGAAGGCCCTCAAGGCCACTTGGGATGAGTCCTCATCAAGCTCATCGGAGGAAGAAGAGAAGATGGAAAAGAGCACTCGGCAATTGGCACTCATGGCAAGGGAAGAGTCCGAATCCGAGAGTGATGACTCAAGCGCTTCAACCACGGCTTCATCATCTTCGGATGATGAAGAGGTAACCCCTTCTCATATAGAAAAGTGTTATAAAACTATCACTCACTTATCTACATTGCTTAAAAAGTCAAAAACAGAAAATAAATTGTTGAAAGAAGAAGTAAAACCTTAAGGACCCTTAGGGAAGATGAGGTCGATGACCTACATCTAGAAGTCCTTGAGGATGAGAACAAGGCCTTAAAGGGTGAGGTTGAGAAACTCAAGAAAATGCTTGAGAAATTCTCAACTAGCTCTAAGACTCTAGACATGATTCTAAATGCCCAAAGGGCAGTTTACAACAAAGCCGGGTTAGGGTATCAACCCAAGGAGTCGAGTTTCATTTCTCTAATGTCTAGAACTCAAAATAGTAGATCACATGTTTCTAGAGTTCATGGAACTAGGAAAGGTATGACCAAGGCATGGGTTCCTAGGTCTTTCGTTGTAGAAGCATTAGGTCCCAAGATTTGGGTACCTAAAACCTCTATTTTTCGTGTATTGTAGGCATTGGTCGGGGGAGCATCTATCAACTTGGTTTGTTGATAGTGGATGCTCCAAGCACATGACTGGGAACAAATCACTGTTTACTACCATTCAAAACAAAAGTAGAGGTAATGTGTCTTTTGGTAATAATGGTAGCCTTAAGGTTGTAGGAATTGGAGACATTCATATATCCGAATGTCTTCATATCAAGAATGTCCTTCTAGTCAAGGGGATGACTTTTAATCTCCTAAGTGTCAGTCAATTGTGTGATACGGGTTACACAATTGAATTTCATTCAAGTCAATGTTTGGTTAAACACATTGACACACTTGACACGGTACTAGTAGGCACAAGGGTTGACAATATTTATCAAGTATCATTTAAAAGTGCTACTAATGCTTTGATTAAGTGTTTCATGTCAAAAGAAGAAGAGTCTTGGTTATGGCATAGAAGATTGGCACATGTAAACATGAAGAACATCTGGAAGTTGGCCAACCAAGGATTAGTGCGAGGCTTACCAAGCATCAAGTTCCACAAGACCAAACTATGTGATGCATGTCAAAAGGGTAAGCAAACAAAAGCTGTCCATAAAGGTAAAAGCAATGTAAGTACATCTACTGCTTTAGATTTATTGCACATGGACCTATTTGATTGCAGTAGTGTAATATCATTGAATGGAAGTAGATATTGTTTGGTAATCGTTGATGATTTTACTAGATACACATGGACTTTCTTCTTGAAACATAAGGACCAAACTATAGATATTTTATTTCCTTTTGTAGAAGAACTGAAAATGAAAAATCGACAACAATTAAAACCATTAGAAGTGATCATGGTGGGAAATTTCAAAATCATAGGTTTTAGAGTTTTGTCAAGAAAGGGATATAGGCATGAGTTCTCTACTCCAAGGACCCCACAAAAAAATGGGGTTGTGGAGAGAAAGAACCGAGTCCTACAAAAGGCTGCACGAAGCATGCTTCATGAGTACTCATGGGCTGAAGCTGTGAATACAGCTTGCTATGTGCAAAATCGAGTTTTAATACATAGGTTTTAGGAAAGACTCCCCATGAACTTTGGTTTGGGAAACCGCCTACAATTAAACATCTTAGGGTGTTTGGTTGTAAAGTGTTTATCTTAAACACCAAGGACCATCTTGGGAAGTTCACGGCTAAGGCTGATCAAGGGATACTGGTCGGGTACTCTCTTACCAGCAAAGCCTATCGAGTCTACAATGAGAGGACTAAATTGATTGAAGAGTCCTCAGACGTAGCATTTGAAGAAATCCCTAGATCAAATGATCAATCAAGGGATGTAGGAGAAATTCAATTCGAACTTAGAAATCTAAGTTTGAATGATCAAAACATTGGAAGAGTCGAAGTTGACTCTGAAGATGATGAGCAAAGGCAAGAAAGGGCTCAATCTGATCTCTTGCCTGTGCTGAGTGAGACCACTCATGAGGCACCGCCAACTCCAAGGCAATCTAGGATAGTCTCTAGTCATCCACAAGACCAGATTGTGGGAGACATCCAACAAGGGGTTAGGACTAGATCATTCTTCAGAAATGAGTCGAATGAGGTTGCTTTGATCTCAGAAATCGAACCTAAACTAGTTGATGAGGCATTGCATGATCCTGATTGGGTCATAGCTATGCAAGATGAGTTAGGTCAATTTGAAAGAAGCCAAGTGTGGGACTTGGTTCCTAGACCTAAGAAGACCACCATTATTGGAACTAAATGGGTCTTCAAAAATAAGTTAAACCAAAAGGGAGAGGTAGTAAGAAACAAGGCAAGACTAGTAGCCAAGGGCTATAGTCAAGTTGAAGGCCTCGATTATGATGAGACCTATGCTCCTGTGGCACGATTGGAGTCCATTCGTTCAATGCTAGCTTTTGCTGCACATAGAGGTTTCAAGCTCTATCAAATGGACGTTAAATCGGCCTTCTTAAATGGTTTCATTAAAGAAGAAGTCTACGTTGAACAACCACCGGGGTTTGTGAATACCGAAGCTCCAAACCACGTGTTCAAGCTCAAGAAAGCTCTTTATGGGCTAAAACAAGCACCTCGAGCTTGGTACGAAAGGTTGTCGACTTATCTATTAGAAAAGGGTTTTGTAAGGGGTCAAATAGACCCAACACTATTTCTTCGTCGAGATGGTGAAAATATTTTTGTAGCCCAAGTATATGTCGATGACATAATTTGTGGCTCAAATAACAAGGGCTATTTAAATGAATTTATCACTCACATGGAAAGTGAGTTTGAAATGAGTCTTGTGGGAGAATTGACATTCTTCCTTGGACTAGAAATCAAACAAACTAGAGATGGCATTTATGTCCATCAAGCAAAATACACTCAAGAGATGCTTAAGAAATTCAAAATGAGTGATTCTAAGGAAGTATCCACTCCTATGGCGACGAGCACTCGTCTTGACAATGATGAGAGTGGAAAATCAGTTGATCTAACGCAATATAGAAGCATGATCGGTAGTCTTCTATATCTCACAGCTAGTCGACCGGACATACTCTTTGCTGTGGGCATGTGCGCTAGGTATCAAGTCTGTGCCAAGGAATCTCACTTAATTGCAGTTAAGAGAATTCTGAGATACCTTAAAGGCACAATTAGAGTAGGTCTTTGGTACCCTCGTACTGAATCATTTGACTTGATAGGTTATACCGACTCCGATTATGCTGGGTGCAAATTGGATCGAAAAAGTACTAGTGGGGTTGCCAATTTTTAGGTTCATGTTTAGTTAGTTGGTCAAGTCGGAAGCAACATTGTGTTGCTCTCTCCATGACGAGGCTGAATATATTGCCATGGGAGAGAGTGTATCACGGTTGTTGTGGATGATACACACCCTAGAGGATTATGGACTCTCTTATAAGGGTGTACAAGTGCTATGCGACAACATTAGCACAATCAACCTAACTAAAAATCCAGTCCATCATTCGAGGACCAAACACATTGAAGTGCGTCATCACTTCATAAGAGATCACGTAGCTAGGGGAGAAATTGTGCTCACATATGTGGAGTCAAAGTCAAACCTAGCCGATATCTTCACAAAACCCCTTCCGGAGAATGAATTTAGTCATTTAAGGAGGGAGTTGGGAATGTGTTTGGCTCCTTAGGTCATTAGAACTTCACCATGATCAATAAGGACTATTAAAATGACAAGAGTAATTGGGAAACTGATTTGGGCAATTTGGGGACATCTCACACAAACGATAAGGTTTAACAAATTGTTTTTGTTTGCTAGAAATGGGGTGAGATGCTAGGAACAACCAATTTATTCAAAATGTATTATGCATCCCTTGAATAAGTAGGTTGAAGAGACATTAATTGAGTATGGGGAAGGCCATTACATAATTCATGTGTATTTGGTTCCTAGATCTTACTCATATATTCCAACCAAGGAATCTTGGTTGGACATTTGCCTAGAAATTTTTCTAATCATGGTTGATGGTTAATGTGTTGATTGGTATTGTTGTTTGGTTCATGTCATGACTTTTGATTGATAAAACGATAGGTTGTTAAAGGAAATAATAATAAATTGAATATATTTTGACAAACTTGAAACTAAACATAACAAGAATCAAGAATTTCAGCTTTCATGCCTTGATTGCAAATTAGGACAAGTTGTCTATTTTGACAAACTTGAAACTTGTCTGAAATCTCAGTGTTTGTAGTCGAATATGAAAGTCTCAAATTATAAACAAATTCACACCATAAGAGCCCATCGTTAGGACATAGTTATGCTTGTAGATTCTCAGGGTTCTAGATATTGATTTTGAAAGTTTTACTGGAGAAACTTCTACGAACTATCAAAGGATTTCGGTTACTGAAATCACTGAAAATTTCAGTATCAGACACTGATCGGGCTACAGCCCGATCAGGAGAAGATGGATCGGTCGACAGACCGATCCAAAAACTTCCCAATCTTTCTGTCTGTAATCTGATCGGTCCAGGGACCGATCAGGTTATTTTTGTGCGGCTCACTGATCGGTCCAGGGACCGATCAGGATAATCTGATACGCATAAGGCTCTTCTGATCGGTCCATAGACCGATCAGTGATTCCATTGGTTAAGGCTGTGACTTAGGGGCTTACTGTTCGATCTCTGATCGGTCTACGGACCGATCAGGAAGTTCCCTGATCAGTCTGGTGACCGATCAGGGGCTTCGCTGAATGCTACTGATCACCTTCTGATCGGTCCACAGACCGGTCAGGAGGTTCCCTGATCGGTCTGGTGACCGATCAGGGGCGTCGGATACCTTCTGATCGGACAACCGTCCGATCATTTCTTCACTGTACACCCATCTTAACCCTTAAAACCTCCCGATCCCCTCTTTCCCTCATTCACGCGAACCCTAGCCGACTCTTCCCACCAGCCCACCCTTTCTCTTCTCCTTGCACGCCGAAGCTCCAGCCCTCGGAAGCCCTAGCCGAGAGTTCCATGGCTCCAAGGTAACTCCTACCTCTATAGAACTTGGCATTGTGTTTTCATTTCTCATCTGTTGTTGTGTTTGTCTCGGTTCTTATTTGTTGGTGGCTCCGGTGCTCTCTCTTTGTTTCCCATTGTCCAAATGGTTAGGAAGAAACCCACTAGTGGTGAGGGTACCTCTAAGGAACCAACCGAGAAATCCAAATCCAAGTCCAAAGCTCCTGCTACCTCCCGACCTCAACCGGCTAGTTCGGGGAGATTCCCCAACCAAAAATTTGAAAAATCATTTAAGGAGAGGACTTTCAAATTACTCCCTTGTCGATCTGTTGATAAGAAGTTCATGCAGGAATCTTGTCCCTCTATTTTAGAAACCATTGCCTACTACAAGCTCGATTCGTTGGTTTTTCTAGAAAGGGACATCAACTTTGATCTAGTATCTGAATTCTATAACAACCTTCATCAGACTCCTGATGGTAGTTATAGGACAAGAGTGGCTAAGCAAAACGTTGATCTCAACATAATTGACTTCTTTGGGTATTTAGGTTGTCGTTTGTGTTCGGGGACGGTGTTCTCCATCTATCCTGTTTTGCCTGAACCCATACCTCATCCTCTTAATGTCTCTTCTGACTCAATCTATGAGTACTTTTTTGGTCATCCGAGACTGGATGGTTTAGATGAGTTAGATGACGACTTTCCTACATTTGCAGCCCTTAGACTCTCTGCTCCTGACTACATCCTTTTCAAAGTTGTCACACAATGTCTTCTACCTATCACCTCTAAACCGTTGGCAGAAATTCGACCATATCACTATCGGATGCTTTATGGGTTACGTCGACGTCTAGATTTTGATATTATGTCGAGTGTCTATATGTCTATCATATCCCATAGTGAACCGAGCGGCGACAACATCTATATGCCTTTTGGGCATATAATTACTGATTGGCTCGAGTCCATGGGTATTGACGTCTCTAGGGGGAGGATAGTGAAGATGGTCAGGCAGGATTGTCGACTTGGGAAACGTGCATTTTCCAAGTCCGGAATCCTAAGTCAGGATGGGCCGGTTAGGTGGAAGGATGGGAGGGCACTGGGTGAGCTACCACTTCCACGACAGGTTGCTCGTCCTCCTGCTGCTGCTGCATATGGCGAGGAGGATCCAGATCTGCGCTGGCAGATCGCTGAGCTGGAGGGCCGGTTTGACCGCCACGAGGAGATGGTGGCTGCAGAGTTCGATGGCCTGCGCCTCCAGATTGATCAGCGCTTCGATACTCTACAGAGACAGCAGTTGGCGACACATCAGGCATTTCTAGGATGGATGGCCGGCCATCCACCTCCTCAGCACTCCGCGGGCGAGCTACCCTCAGGCAGCAGCATGCCTCTTCAGGATTCCACTCTTCCAGCTGATGCTGCAGATGATCCTCTTGATGAGGATGTTGGCTGACATTCTCTATGTTTTGATTGTTTTGTTGATACTATGTCTTTGATACATTTATCTGAACTAGATGTTAGCTGTGTTTCTTATATTCATGCTATTTATGATGCTTCACTATTCATGATACACTTATGATGCTTCATATGCCATTGTTTTTCATATACCGTGTTTTTTTTGTGTGGATTAAGATTGAGGCGTTATTGGTTAATAGGGGGAGGTGCTTGTCAGTCTTATTCATTATTTTACACCTTTTCGGTGTTTGACAAAGGGGGAGAAAATAATTAAGTTTAGAGACGATTTGACCTCTTTGAATCAATAAGAAAAAAAAAGAGAAAGTAACTGAGTTATATCCATCTTAGGGGGAGATCTTAATTTCCCTGAAATTATGGATATGAGAATTTTTCTGATCTAAACTTAAATTGTGTTGTCAAACAACAAAAAGGGGGAGATTGTTGATACAGTCTGACCTGGATGTTGTTTTGATGTTGACACTGATTTAAGTTTGAATCAGATATTAAATTAACTCAGACTAATTACTAATCAAGGTTGACTTGGTTAACCTGATTGACCTGATTGGGAAAAGTCCAAGCGAGGAGCTTGGCACGGGAAAGTCCTGGTGAGTGAAGCCAGGCAGTGGGAAAGTCCTAACTGGGATGTTAGGCATTTGGAAAGTCCTGGTGAGTGAAACCAGGCAATTGGGAAGTCCAAGTGTGGAAGCTTGGCATGTATGTCGGAGAGGGTTCGGTAGCACGCTCTCTGGACCGTCAGGGGTGAGGGCAGCAAGCTTGGAAGCTTGACTCGAGACTCACAGTTTTGGATCGGTCTGCAGACCGATCCAGTGGCACAGTGGCACGGCTGATCGGTCTGTAGACCGATCCAGTTGCCTGATCGGTCCGGGGACCGATCAGGCAACACTCAGTAGCACACTGAGTGTATACTGATCGGTCCGGGGACCGATCAGACAACACTCAGTAGCACACTGAGTGTATACTGATCGGTCCGGGGACCGATCAGATAACACTCAGTAGCACACTGAGTGGATACTGATCGGTCCGGGGACCGATCAGATGATCCACAGTAGCGCTGAGTGGATACTGATCGGTCTTACGGACCGATCCAGCTGAGTCCTGATCGGTCCCCAGACCGATCAGGCTTCGTTACCAGATTCGCGTGAAGGGGTGGATCGGTCTTGGGACCGATCAGACAAGCACCTGATCGGTCCCCAGACCGATCAGTGACGATAAATAGAAGCGTGGATCGGTCTGCTGACCGATCCACAGTATGGCTTGTTTTGCATGCGCTTTCTCTTATTGTTTCTGATTCGCAATTGCTTTTACCTATTTCGTTTCTAACCATCTGCTGCAAGTTTTCTCGAAGTTTCAGGTTACAGATTACGATGTTGGGTGAATTCAAATTAAGGATCATTAGTAGAAGGCAACAAAAAGCTTTTGCTGTGTCTCGCTGCGGACAAACCAGTTTTGGTAGCAACGTCTCGTTTGCGATCTGCTGGCAGCCGTTTGGTCGAAATCAGCTTGACTTATGCTGATAGGTTCAAGCTCAGAGGTACCAGTGGAAACGAGGATGCCATTGGTGGGAGCTGAGACAATCAGACAAGGAAGAAGTGTGATTGGCGACGTCGTGGACGGTTGCAGGGATTCGCAGGGATTTGCTGCAGGTTTAGCAGAGATCCGTTTCAGAGCAGAGAGGCATATGAAGGTGGAGAGGAGAGGCTCTCGTGACAATGCTTTTTGTGCTCTTGCTGTGAAAAACACTGTGGAGAAAAAACTCTCTGGAAGATTGAAGCAGTGCGCTTGTTCTTCGCTGATTGTGGCTGTGAGCTTCCTTTGATCATTTCACTTGAGCCACTACTGTAAGTCTTGTGCTTAATTTCTTACTGCTGTTAAAGACTTTGTGGAGAGGTTACTCCACCGAGAAGGAGAATCCTTTAGCCGGATAGCTTCCGGGGTGTGATCTACCGAAAGATCAAGAGGATTCGTCCACCTTACGGACACGCCGAGGAGTAGGGGCAAGTTATCCCCGAACCTCGTAAATCTCTGAGTTAGTGTGCTGTGTTTTCTTGTTCTAGTTTTCTAATTCCGCTGTGCTAACAAAGTTCTTGAAGAAATTGTTGTTTAGTGTTTTTCAAAGAGGCTATTCACCCCCCTCTAGCCATCTAAGGTCCCAACAAGTGGTATCAGAGCCAGGTTCTCTTCATTTCGGCTTAACAACCCAAAGAGCAAAACAATGGCCATGAAGGAGGGATTTAGCACCAACCGTCCACCTTACTTCGAAGGAGCAGATTTTCACCTGGCCAGCCTCAACCAAGGGATCGGTTGACCAAACCTCGGGTTTAGTCGACTGAACGATTAACATTAATTGACTACAAATTTAGTTACTCTAGACATTTTATTTTTCTTTTTGTTAAAAATTCTACAAGTTCCTTTTTGATTTAATTATGCATTTTCTTTTTTGCAATTTAAATTCTACATCTTGTTTTCTAATAAGTTGTTTTGAAGTTGTTTAGATCCAATGAGCAATAATATGAGAGAGGCCTTTAAAAGAATTTTTTATGCCCATTTTTGTAAGATTTAGATCTCCTATTGTGGCACCTCAAATAGAAGCCGACAACTTTCAACTTGACCTAGATTTAATTGCCATGATACAAAGTCATAAATTTGGAGGTGAAAAATCAGAAACCCCTTATATACACCTTGAGATATTTCAAGAATATTTCAATATGGTGAATTGTGAGGGAGTCTCTGCTAATTGTATTCAATTGATTGCATTTCCTTTTAGTATTAAAGATAAAGTAAGGGCATGGTTGTATTCTCTCCCTTCATAAAGTATTACAAGTTGGTAACAACCGAAGCAATGATTTTGGAATTACTTTTTCCCTCTAAGAAGAATTGTGTACATAACGAATTGCATCACAAATTTTTCTCAGAAAGATAGAGAATCACTATTTGAAGCATGAGACAGATTCAAGAGTTTGCTAAAACAGTGTCCTCACCATGGTTTGGAAAGATGACTGATAATGCACATATTCTACATGGAAATTTCCTTCTCAGATAAGTCACTATTGGATTCATTTGCTAGAGGTTCTTTGATGAATAAAAGTTTTGATGAAGAATGCACCTTAATTGATAAAGTGACATTGAATCTTTAAGAATGGTCAGACAAAAATTGGATGGAATCTCCTCCGATAATTCCTAATGTGCAAGTCAAGGATGCAATAGCAATTGTCACACAAGAGTTTGTACAACCACCCATGAATAGAGATGAAACTTTATCAACTCATAGAAATTTATCAAATCACAGAATGAGGGGTTGAAAAGAATAGAGAAATCTAGTGCAGAATGTAATGTTATTAAGTTGAAAAGTAGCAAAAATCTTGAAAAACTTATGGAGAAAAATCTATATAGAAATGAGGAGAAGAACAAAGGAGGACCACAAAAACTCAATTCCAACACTCCAGAAAGTGTCTATAGGCCACGGATATCTTTCCCTCAATGGTTGATTACACTAGACAAGAAATTTGAACCCCACCATAAGCTCAAATGGAATTTGGGGAAAAGATAAACTGGTTTTCCCCCAAAACCTTCACTAAGAATTCCATTTCCACAAAGGCTAGTGGGGCAAATGATGGTAAAAATTTTAGCAAGTTCTGTGGTAATAATTTAGTTAATTACAAATTTGTTGATGTACTTAAAGGTGTAGATTTTTCTAATGATGATTATTCTAAAGATGGAATTAATTACAAATCTTTTGATTTACGTATTGGGGTTAAAGGTTGTTATAATGAAATAGAATTTTCTAATGATGAGTGTGTTGAGAATGAAAATTTCAAGACTATCAGTGAAGTTATTGATTTTCCTATAGATGATATTGATCTTGGTGTATTATTCAACAATATATGTGATGATGTTAATGATTTAGAGGGAAGTGTAGGGAGTTGTGTTGTGGAAGCATTATCTCAAGAATCACTTCCTCTGTTCCCACAACCACTTGATACTATGAGAGTTGCAAGAATTAAACAAGTTGTAGATATAAGAGTAGGGACTTGTGCAAAGATGACAGAGCCTCAAGAATCACTACCTTTAATTGCACGACCACCTGAACTAGAGCTAGAATCATCAATTGATCTTGAAGAAGTCACACCCAGTTATTTAGAACTTTTAAGTACCTTTCAACAATGCAAGGTTAGTATTTCTTATAATCTTTTAAAAAACTTTATAGAGGTACCTGTAATTAAATTTGTTGGATGTAATTCAATTTTTGATGCATGCTTCATTAAATTTAAAATGGTTCTTGTTTCATCTTATATAATATACTTGTGAGAGGTATGCTTTTTCTGTGGATTTGCAGGTTTTCATGGGACTAAAAATTAGAAGCTCAATCTGAACCATCTTCGACATCTAGAAAGAACTTTTAAGGAGACAAAGATGGAGAGAGCGGTGCTACACTATATTAATCTCATAACAATAGCTCTTTCCATAATTTAAGCTATGGGAATAAAAGTCCGGTAGTATCTCACTCCGGTAAGAGTGTAATTTAGATGAACCTAATAAGGGGTCAACCTTATGACCATAAACAAGTGCTTCTAGGGAAACAACCCAAGTTTCTTTCTTGTTTTCGTTTATGTTTTTCTCCTGTTTTATAGTTTTAACTTTTTGTTTTGTTTAATTTTAGGGCAAGGGGAATGATTTTGGAGAATGGATGGTGTTAATTTTCTTTGAAAAGGCGCAAGGAGAGTTTCAAGAAGCAACCACGGTCATTCATGCCTAGAGGCATGGGTCATGCTTCGTTCAGGTGACTTGCCATGGGCACCCGTGCTCAGTTTCCAAAGCCCGCCACGGGCACTCGTGCCAACCAGAATAGGTTGTAGCATGCACCAGTGGAATTCACAATGCCCAACATGGGTCCCACCAGAACAGGCCTTGTCCAATGCCAAAAAAAAGAGAACTTGATCTCTTCCGTGCTAAATTTTGCCAAGAGCAAGCACGAGTCGTGCCTCCCTTGATCGCCCTTCTTTCCTTTTTCCTAACCCTAACCCCCCTACTTGGTTTTTCTTATCTAATTTTATTTTTTAGGATTCAATGTTGAGGAGAAATGTGAATACTAGATATAGGGGTGTCTTCAACACATGAATGACTCAATGTTTAGCGCGCATCACTTGGTAACTCCTCTCACTCTAAACTTCCTCCAAATTATAGTTATGATTTCTTTGAGACATTGAAAAATTTAAGTCTGGGGGAATGTGTATACATTGGATTTTTAGTTAGCTTTGTCATGTTTCTCTTTGCATAATAAATTTTTCTTCTAACTTGCATCATATCATATTTGGTTCTTGTCAATGTTTAAGATTCAAATAGAAGCACCCATTCATACCTTGTCCATTAAGTAATATTTTGATGTGTTTAGTATTAGTGCTATCATGTGGATGCCTCTCATTTTTTGGTGATTTATGTTTTTTGTCTAGTAGTAAAATTTTATAGAAGCGATGTTGAGTTGATTTTTGTTTCACCATATGCCTACTTGATAATTTGACCATTACACTTCACTTTTGATTTGTTTCCAAAAGATTGATTTAGTATAACATAGTCATGATTCATTTTGTTAGACTAGTACCATGTTGACCATAGATGACCCTTTTCCAATATTATAGTTACTATATCATGCTCGGTTTATGATAGTCCATTTAGAAAAATTGAAATCACAAGTAAGAGGAAAAGAAAAGAAAAAAATATTTGAGATGTAATAAAATATTTGAGTGAAAAAAATGGAAAATAAAAAAAAGTGACAATAATGGGATAGAAAACAGTTGTCATGGGTGGAAATAATGATATGCCCCTGAAAAAACATTTGTCCATTTCTCTTAATACCGAGCATACCTTTAAGACTTCATGTTATGAAGAGGGGATGAACCTCACGTATGGAAGGTAAGTATCTAAAGTTGGAAACCTTGGGAACAAAATATAATGAAGACTTGACTTGGGAGGAACCTGAAACCTTAGGAACAAACTATGCATTGTGCACTTAAACTAGATCCTTAGACTTGGTGAAACTAATTGAATACCTTTGCTTAAAGATGATACTACTTGATAGGATTAGATAAACTTATTGAAGTTTGGGAGATATGAATTCACGTGCATTCTTGATATTAATATTTGCTTAAGGATAAACAAAGGTTTAAGTCTAGGAATTTTAATGAGTGTGTTTCATATAGGATTTTTATCGTAATTTGATGCACATCTTGTCCCATTTTATATGCATATATTTCATGTTTTCATCTCTGTGTGTTTCATTTTGTTACCTTTAGTTTAGATCACTTCTCTTTTCTTATTTTCATTGATAGGACATGAATCTGGAGTTACAATGGAGCATTGAATGTGGAGCTAGAGCAAGGAGCACACTTTTGTCGTGTCCCATGACATGGGCATGATCCTATGGCCAATAAAGAGGAAGAATGGAGCGAAAAAAGGCTCAACATGGGCTAGCCATATCTCATCATTGAGCCAACATACAAAGCATTTGAGAAGAAAAAGGGACTCAAAAAACTATCAAAATGAAGTTTAAAACAAGGAACATGTTTGAGCCTTTGTATGGAAGAAATTGGGCGCAAAACAACACCAAAACACCTCCCAATAGATCCCACCATGGACACCTGTGTTACTGGGCACGGGCATGTCCAAAATAGCCCATTTCCATAGCTGAACATGGGTTCCCATGCTGCTGGGCATGGGTCATGTTCGGTTCGGCCTACAATGCGGACCAAAAGTAAAACAATCATGACATTTAGATCAGTGGGATTTACTGATTGTATCACCTATGAAAATCTAGACTAAGGGTCAATATCTATAACTTTGATTCAGGGTCCAATGTGAGAATTAAAACTAAGTCTAAGGGTCAACAAACCCATTTTGGTGGATCCATATAAACTTGCATATCTAAACAACTTGGGTGGAGGTATAAAAGGGTCAACCAAACCCTTGTTTGAGTATATTGGGTGGAGAAGACATCGGGAATCTTCTCCATATTTCTTATCTCTATTCTCTAATTTAAATTATATGAATGCTTTTATTAGTATCTTGGTTTGTAATTCCTTTGTCATGGAGTAGTTCTCTTGATTCTAGGATGTAGGGAGTAGCCCTTTTGATATGTGAACATATTTTCATTCAATCTATTGAGTTTGCATGTTACTTGTTCGATCAAATGTGTGTTTATGGACCAGATCTACCATATTAATATGACCTCAATGCCAAAAGCATGAGATTCATATCCCACAAGGGTTTGGGGATGAATCGAAAGGATAACCTAACCCTCTGACTCGTAAAAACTGAGATGTGGAGAGTTGGATACGAAAGTGTAACCTTGTATGCCGTGAGGAACCCTAGGCCATCATAGAGTTTAATGGATCAAACTTAATTCATTGTCATGCAGTAGGAAAATTGGTTAATTAGAGGTCAAGAAATCTTGTGACATGGTCCCCCCCCCCCCTAGATTTTGATCATTAGTTATGATCCTTCCAAAATTAGACAATGATTAGGGTTAGTATGTCGTTGTAGTACCAAAAGTTCACATTGAATACCATAGAATGGTCTACTTACATAAATACCCGTCGAGGATAGGAAAAATATAGATCAGGTGTTTACAATCATTTGGATGAAATCGAAGTCCTCGAATCACTTCCCCCTTAACTCTCTTCCATAACTTAGCTCTTTTCTTTGCCTCTCCCTCAAACCTCTCTCAACTCTCTCAACTCTTTCAACTCTCATTCTCTTAAGCTTTCTTGTGACCACACACCACCATGATCATCTAGATAACTTGATTTATGAACTTAGCTAGTGCTTAATCAATAATCTCTATAGATCAATATTTTATTACTTGATAATAGAATTGTGTACTTGCGATTTACCACATCAGTTACTTCTTTCAACATATTGAAAGGACGACCTTGTCGTTTTCACTTCAACACAAATTTCACACTTATTTTTTGAGTCAAGGTGGAATGTTGGTATGCTTTTCATATTAATTAATCTAAACAACACATCGTAGTTAACATATCTTAGTATACCATATACCATGACACAAACACGAAGACTCAAGTATATAATAGAAGAGTTTGTAATTTTATTAACCTTAGGTGCATTCTCCATTACACTGAGCTTGAATAGATCATCAATTACATAACCCGTTTATAAAACCATTCCTTTTTTAGACAAAACAACTCTATCTAATTCAAACACAATGCAGAAGCCATGCTTAATTAACAGTGATCCAGATACTAGATTCTTTCAAATCTTCAAAACATACATCACATTATTGAAAGTCAACTTCTTGCCTGAGGTCAGCTTCAACACCACTTTTCCTTAGCCCATGATGTCTAGGATTGTTGAGTTCTCCATGGACAATTTCTCTCTATCTTTGATTTCTTCAAAGTTGTGGAATAGATTCTTATTAGAGTAGATATGTCTGATGGCATCGGTATCGATCTACTATTGTCGTGGATTTGAACCCACCATATTCAATTCAGAGATCACGGTGCAAAGGTTGTCCATTTCTTGACCCTCGTTCAAGTTGGGCTCCTACTTCTTCTTCGGCTTTCTACCCTCCAAAGATTTGTAACTGACTTAATCACATTTGAAGAACTTTCCAAAGAATTTCTTCTTGAATATGCCTCCTATGGGTCCCATCTTGAAAGACTTAGAATTCTTTCTCTTTGAGTTTTGAACATGCTCTACCATGTTGAGTTTTACAAAAGCCTGAGAGAACAACTTTCTCTCTAAATTCTTATTATCTTCTTCGATGCAAAATCTAACAACAAGTTCATCCATGTTCATCTCCTTCCACTTGTGTTTTAGGTAGTTATTGAAGTACTTGTTGGTGCAGGGTGCACTAGAATCAAACCTGAGTTTTGATGTTGCAAAGGTTCAAGTTAAGTCATGTTGTTATATGATGAATTGACTAAGTGTGCAAGCTTTTTACTCAATCGAGAAAACCCTAGTCGTGGCTAAGTAGTTGTTAGTAATTGGCCCTAAGAGCCAATCATGAGATGATTAGGCCTTTTGGTTACTAATTGAGTTAGACTCAAATGAACCCACTCATTGGATTGAGTTCAATCTGAATTAGACAAATTGGATTGATAGGTTACACTCAATGGGTTAGACTTATTGGGTTATTGGATTAATGGTTAATCCAATATAATAATCCAACTCATTAAGAGGAATACAAAGAGACAAAAAAAACCCTTCATATTCATTGGATGAATATAAATAGGTTTTTTGGTGCGATTTTTCATTAGATGAGATGGGTGTCTCTTGATCTTCCTCCTCCTTCTTCCTCCTTCTTCCATGGCCGAATTTTCTTCCATGGCTGAACCATACTTCTTGCTAGCACAAGAAGATGGTTCTTCTCCGAAGGCTTCGTTCGTGGGACGAACGAAGGATATGTTCGTGTGGATACCATAGAGGCGCGGATACTTGAATGCGCTGAGATCTGAATCCAAAGAAAAGGTTACTGTCGGGATTGTGAAGGGCACGCAACAAAGGTATAATCCTATCATGTAGTTAGCATAGATTAGTTTAATAGAAATTGTTTCTTCCCTTTCGCATGGATCCACTGGATAAGTGGATCTAGTATTTTTCCGCTGTGTTTCCGCGTCTTCTGGCGCGCTAAATCCCAACAGTGGTATCAGAGCCACTTGCGAAAGGGCTATGCTAAGTTTTAGAATTTTTATATATAATATAGAAATTGCATGATAGGATTTACTGTGATTTGCAAACTCTTATGAGTTTCGGCCACATAAGATTTCGGCCAAGAGAGTGAATCTCGTCCAGACTATGAGTCTTGGCTAGATTTTGTGACTCGGCCAAATCTTGACTCTTGACCGAAAGTTGCTGTGTGACCAACAAGGTCTCGGCTAGAGTTGTTTTGTTTGGAACAAAACAAAGTTGGTGTGTGACCAACAAGGTCTCGGCTAGAGGTGTTTTGTTTAGAACAAAACATAGTTGGTATTATGGGTAGTAGGGTCTCGGGTAAAGCAACAACTCATAAAATGAGTATGCAAAATAAATTTTACTTCGGGGGCGCTGCCCCCTGAAACCTCCACAAGGGGCACTGCCCCCTTGACCCCCGCCCGCTAACCAGCTAGCGGGATCGCCGTGGCGTTGCTGCTCATAATTTGTTTGCTGAAATCATAGTAAATTTTATGTCATAAAATATTATGAATAGATATGACATGGTGCATGGTTATGGCCCTTTTAACCCCAATGTGATTGGATGTGTGTAATGTTGTAATTCATAATATGGCCTACTTGTCGTGCCTTCATCCCTTTTATTCTTGTTGTAATTAGATTACACTCGAATGTAACTCGAGTTTCTTTAGATTTTGTAATGTACAAAATTAGGAGTTAGTCTTATGGAAGACGGGTGAAAAGGAAGGAAGGACAACAACACACGACAACCAAGGAAGTGCTTGGAGAAGAGGCTTAGACCTAGGTTGACTTATCGCTCTTCTCATTGGCTTGAGAAGATCATAGTTTATGAGGGTCATAACCTTGTCACGTTTAAACTTGTGTATATGTTGATATATGCCATGATGTATGTGATGCATGTGTAGCTATCGTAATTAGGTCATTTACATATGCCTACCAGAGTTTGGTACTCATTACTACCTCGATCATCTGTAGTCAGGTTTGCCAAAGCAAAGTGGCTCATTTTATCTTGGTAGAGTGCGACAGGACAATGGTGATGTCCGACTACCGACCTTTGGGTATGACTTAATTAAGTTACCTCAATTGGATTGAGAACTTAAAGGCATATTCCATAAGATGTAAATCATATTATACTAGTCTTGGGTGATTATCCAAAGCTAACTCAAGATGAATTATAATATGAATTTTATAATATGGGAAAATGAACAAACAGTGTTGTTCATCTAAGGATACAAGAGTTACATAGGATGTAATTGGTAAACGTTGTCTATCTAAGTTATACTAAGTCTTGGGCGATTAGCCAAAGCTAACTCAAGATAAGGTATAATATAGATCTTGTCCAATTGGTACACGTTGCCTACCTAATTTATACAAGTCTTTGGCGATTAGCCAAAGCTAACTCAAGATGAAGTATAATATGGATCTTGTCCCACTAGAATGTCTTTGCTTTTGAGCTTAGAGCTAGTAGTGACTTGCTTCTATCAAGCTTTAGAATTCAGTGGGAGAATCATTTAATTAAATGTCTAATTAAATGATCTGAGTATGATACTTCTCTGCATTTTATTGTTGTAGACCACCATGTCGTCTAGTAAGTAGAAGACACTATCTCTACGATCTGTCCTTGATAAGAATAAGCTCAATGGAGTTAATTTCTAGACTGGTATAGAAACATAAGAATAGTTCTCAACAGAGAAAGAAAACTGTACGTCCTAGAGCAGCCTATTCCTGAAGTGCCCCCTGCTACTGCCACTAGAGCTGATAGGGATGCTTACTAGTATCAAGATGATGCATTAGATATATCATGCCTTATGCTCACCACCATGAACTCTGAGCTTCAGAAACAACATGAGAACATGGATGCTTATGATATGGTTGAACATACCTTAGAAAACTATATCAAGGACAAGCAAGGCATGAGAGATTTGAGATCTCTAAAGCACTGTTTCAATGCAAAATGCAAGACGGAAGTCCCGTAGGGTCATATGTGCTCAAAATGATCAGGAATGTGGAGAATCTACAAAGGTTGGAATTCCCACTAGGCTAAGAATTGGCCACTGATCTTATCTTGCAATCATTGCCCAATAGCTATAGTCAATTTGTCATGAACTGCAACATGAATGAAATTGATAAACCGCTACCTAAGATGTTGAGCATGTTGAGAACTGCTAAACTCAACCTTAAGAAGGCAAAGCCTAGTACCATTTTGATGGTGTCTAAGGGCAAAGGCAAGTGGAAGCCTAAAGATAAGGGTAAGACCCAAGCCAAAGGAAATGGCAAGACTCATGCACTGAAACCCAAAGGTGGGGTTGCTAAGGAAAGAACCTACTTCCACTGTGGTGAGACCAGACACTGGAAGAGGAATTGTAAGGTATACCTAGAGGAACTGAAAAAGGAAGAGAAGTGAGACTTCTACCTCAGGTATATATGTTATAGAAATCAATCTATCTATTTCTTCTTCATGGGTATTAGATACCGGATGTGCGTCTCATATTTGTACGAATGTGTAGGGGCTGAGAAATAGTAGAGTGTTGACAAAGAGCGAAGTGGGCCTACGAGTAGGCAATGGTGCAAGAGTTGCTGTTATCGCTGTAGGAACTTATTCCTTATCTTTGCTTACTGGGATTGTTTTAGAACTTAAAGAGTGCTGCTATGTGCCTATCTTGACCAAGAATATTATCTCTATTTCTTGTTTGGACAAGAAAGGTTTTTCATTTGTAATAAAGGACAAATATTGTTCCATTTATTTCAATGAAATGTTCTATTGTAGTGCACATCATGTTAATGTACTCTATGTTCTAGACTTTGGCAACCCAATCTATAACATAAATACCAAATGGTTCAAGTCTAATGATTTGAATCAAACATATCTTTGGCATTCTCGCTTAGTTCACAAAATGAGAGTTGTATATCCCAACTCCATAAGGATGGATTTAAGACTCATTTGATTTTGAATCATATGAGGCATGCAAGTCTTGTGTAACGACCCAATTTTCCTCATTAGGAGTTCTAAAAGTTCTTAAAAATATTTAGAAATATTTTAGAAATATTCTAGAGATTTTTAGAAATTTTTAGAGTATTTTTATGTAATTTTTGGAGGTTGTTTGGTATTTTTACTAAACGAAGGAAGTTTCAACAAAAAAATGTCCAAGCCAAGAATTGAACCCACGACCTTTGACTCGGTCAAAACCCGACTGACCAGGTGGGTAAACATATTTTTCTATTTAGAAAAGGTAGCGAATTTATTTAAGATAGTTAACAGAATATTGGATTATAAAAGGGATAAGTTGATCTTAGATTTGTCTGTTTAGAAAAGGCAGCGAATTTATTTAAGATAGTTAACAGAATATTATAAAAGGGATAAGTTGATGTTGGATTTGTCTGTTTAGAAAAGGTAGCGAATTTATTTAAGGAGTTAACAGAAATATTAAGTTATAAAAAAGGATAAGTTGATGCTCTGTTTTCCTGTGACTTAAACCATTCTCTCCTTCTCTTCTGCGTACGATGGCGGAGCTCAGGCAGAAAATGAAAGGGAGTTAGGGCATCATCTTCGGCGGTCGGCCAAGGTCCTAGAAGCCCTTTTTGTTCGGTTGTGAGTCCAAGAATCAAGGTAAGTGCTTCTCACCTGTAGTAGGAGTAGTTTCGGACCTTTGTTCTTCTTGAATTCGAAGCATAAGAAGCGCTTATAGTGCAGATTTTAATTAAGCTTATAATATAGATTTTTATGTAGAGCTTATATTGTAGATTTTAATTAAGCGCTTATAGTGCAGATTTTTAATTAAGCCTATAGTGCAGATTTTAATTAAGCTTATATTGCATATTTTAATTAAGCACTTATAGTGCAGATTTTTAATTATGCCTATAGTACAGATTTTTAATTAAGTTTATAATGCAGATTTTTATGTAGAGCTTATATTGCAGATTTTAATTAAGCGCTTATAGTGCAGATTTTTAATTAAGCCTATAGTGCATATTTTAATTAAGCTTATAATGCAGATTTTTATGTAGAGCTTATATTGCAGATTTTAATTAAGCGCTTATGGTGCAGATTTTTAATTAAGCCTATAGTACAGATTTTAATTAAGCTTATAGTGCAGATTTTTGATGTAGGCTTATAGTGCAGATTTTAATTAAGCTTATAGTGCAGATTTTATGTTTGCATAGTATGCAGAAATAGTGTAGCATAGAATGCAGAATCTTGATTAGAATAGTATGCAGAATTTTGATTAGCATAGTATGCAGATTTTTGTTTATGCATTTCAAAGTTAGAATTTGTTTAAACATTTCAGTTTTTAAAGAAGAATTCTTTATTAGAAGTATTAACAAGTATAAGAAAGATAAAGAAAAGAAAGAAAAAGGCCAAGGCCTTAAGTAGATCCCAAAGTCAAAACTTTAGGGATTTTGGCACACAAGGTGCTCGTTAAAATGTCGAGGCATTATATATTAGAAATATTAAAAGATAACAAGTATTTTACTTTTATCAGTGGCACTGTACTGGACTCTCAGTTGTCCTTGGGTTGGGCTCCCATAGTCGTCCCTAGGTTTGGATAACCTAGTATGCAGGACTCTCAGTAGTCCTTGGGTTGGGCTCCATAGTCGTCCCTAGGTTTAGATAACCTAGTAAACCCTACTAGATTCAGGACCAGCTATCTCGGGCCTAGTTAGGGATGCGCGCATAGCAAGTACAGTTGCCGGGCCCAAGAAGAAAGTTGATTATTATTTTGAAGTATTAAAGTATAAGTTTTCAAACAAAAGAAATAAGCTTCACATAAGTTTAAAATTCAGCAAGTTTAGCTTTCTTATATACTGACATGTTGTTTAGATTTGCTTACATGTTTAGTATTTCAGTATGCTATGTTTCGTTTGCTATTAGATGAGCATTCAGTTTCTAGATTTCTTTCAGCTTACATGCATACTCGAGTTTTGTGAATTAGATACCGCTTACTAAGCAATTTTGCTTATAGATGCATTTCCTCTTACTGCAGATAAAGGAAAGGAAAAGCTATAGTAAAGGAAGGCGACAAGGAGGTGCGGATGGATGTGTGATGCTTGGACTATAGAAGCCTTGGGATTTAGCATAAGAATTTATTAACAAAGAGTTAAGTAGAATGTATTAGATGAGTCATTTAGTCTTCCGCTGCTAGTTAATTGTAAGTTTTGAGTTCTCCGAGAGTTTTAGGACTTACTATCAACATGTGAACAAGGATAGTTAAGTAAAGTTAGTAGTCTAGTAGCGCTCCGCCCTCACAGTCTAGTAGTGAGGAGGGTGGGGTGTTACATCTTGTCTTCGAGGCAAGATGACAAAGACTCCATTCTGTGGACACCGCGAAAGGGCTAATGATCTTTTAGGATTCATACATACTGATGTATGTGTTAGAGTGTATACTAAAAGCCTAGCTTTTGGTATAAACATTTATCTAGAAATAAGAATCACATTGGTCAAATGTTTACATTTATGATAAATGTAGTTGTTCAATTAATTTATATTGTAGATAACATGGTGTGTGGTGTCACACACAGAGGATCATGTTATCAGTACCTTATAAATTATAAACAGTAGCTCACGACCATAATGGAAAAGAACAAACCATTGGAAGGTCGTGTAACGACCACCCTTCTTACTACTACTACTACTATCTAAGGGCGACCGCTACTTAACTACTAACTCTACTTAACCGGTACGCTACTTAACTACGAGAAATCCCTACCGAAAAATTTCGACAGAGTTTCCCCTGTACCGGTGACCAAATCAACAATACAAACAGTGTATACTCAGCCACAAGCGGCTGGAACATATAATCACACGACCACGCAGTATAATAACTCAAATAAAAAGAAGGAACTACTCTAACAATAGCAACAACTATATCACTCCAAAAATAGGAAATAACTCATCTACAATGCGGAATAAACTTAACATAGACAGGGAAACTACTAAAACAATCTCTATCAATTTAATAACTGAAAGAAAACTCTAAAGAAGGAGTCTTGACAGTTTCCTTAGCAAACTCATGATCTCCCCATAGTCCAGCAATCACACACCTTCATCACCACCACCTTGTCGCCTTCCTTGCTAAATCTTTTCCTTTCCTTTATCTGTAGTAGGAGGAAGTGCAGTCTATAAGCATAAAGCTTAGTGAGCGCTATCTACTCACAAAAACTCGATATGCATGTATATAAATAAAAACATGCTAAAACTGAATGCTAACGTGTAAAGCTACTCATGCTCATAAATAGCAAAGGAATCATACTATCTGAAATACTAAACATGTATAGCTAATCATGCTCATAATCCAATGAAGGAATCATACTAACTGAAATACTAAACATGTATAGCTAATCATGCTCAAAATCCAATAAAGGAAACATACTAACTGAAATACTAAACATGTATGGCTAATCATGCTCATAATCCAATGAAGGAATCATACTAACTGAAATACTAAACATGTATAGCTACTAAACATGTAAAACTACTAAACATGTAAAGCTACTAAACATGTAAAACTACTAAACATGTAAAGCTAAACATGTAAAACTACTAAACATGTAAAGCTACTAAACATGTAAAACTACTAAACATGTAAAGCTACTAAACATGTAAAACTACTAAACATGTAAAGCTAAACATGCTGAATAATCTAGTAGCAAGGAAACAATTGAAACTACTACTGCATGCTTCAAATAACAAGAAACTAAACTTTCTAATTCTAAACATATTTGAAGCTTGTTTCATTTGTTTCAAAACTTATACTTTAATACTTCAAAATAATAATCAACTTCTCTTGGGCCCGGCATTGTACCACTTTGCGCGCATTCTTAATAAGAATCGAGGTAGCTAATCCCGAAACTACTAAGATACTTCTAGGCCTTGTGCCTAGGGGCAACTTGGAGCCCATCCCTTCTAGGCCATGTGCCTAGGGGCAACTTGGAGCCCATCCCTTGGATCTTGTGTCCAGTACATGCCCTTTAAAAGTAAAATACTTTTTATCTTTAAATACTTCTTATAATAAAATGCCTTGGCATTTAATAAGCACCTTGTGTGCCAAAATCCCTAAAGTCTTGAATTCGGGATTTTACTTAAGGCCTTAGCCTTTTCCCTTTCTTTTCTTTATCTTCCTTTTACTTGTTAATACTTCTAAAAGTATTTAATAGGATTCTTATTTTTCCATTAGAATACATGGCTGTTCATGCTTGTTAAAATAGCAAATGGAAATAACTTTGAGCTTACTAATCATGCTATAAAATAGAGCTAAAGAAAGCAACTTTAAGCTTACTAATCATGCTGTAAAAATAGAGCAAAGAAAAACAACTTGAGCTTACTAATCATGCTGTAAAAATAGAGCAAAAGAAAGCAACTTTAAACTTACTAATCATGCTGTAAAAATAGAGCAAAGAAAAGCAACTTGAGCTTACTAATCATGCTGTAAAAATAGAACAAAGAAAGCAACTTGGACTTTCTAAACATGCTGTGATAAGAGCAAAAGAAAGCTAATTTGATCTTTCTAAACATGCTGTGATAAGAGCAAAAGAAAATAACTTTAAGCTTTCTAAACATGCTGTAAAATAGAGCAAAAGAAAGCTACTTTACACTTTCTATCATGCGGTAAAAACAGGGCAAAGGAGTCCCTTTTTGCTGGAATTTATGGCAGCAACTAGACTTACACGGGTACCACATTTAAGAACTAAAGGTACGCTTAAAAGACAACCATAGGCTGAAATCAGGGCTGTCCGGTTTAACAAGAATTCAAAACAGAAATTCCATGCAAGAGATGCTCTAATCTACCCGGTATAAAGAGCTTCAATTCTGTAATAGCATAAATTTAAACTAACAGCATGAACCAATATCATAATCAAGGAACTAATGGCACCAACAGGGAGTGCTATATTTCCCAAACCGAACACCTCTAAGCCTTGAAAACTCTTGGCAGTTCTAATCACAAGAACACCTAAACCAAAATCCTTAAACGAATGAACAAAGAGTTGTTCACAGAACACCTCTATGCATTCAATTCTTAAAGTAAGCTACTGCCACATTAAAAAGAAGTAAGCGAATCTCATATAGAATTCTCTAAGCATGCTATAGAATGCTACAGCAGAAATAACATGAAGAAAACAAATCTCAGAAGCAAGGAAGAAACCCTAGCATGTATTTCTACTCGGTACTGTGAAATCCGGAAGCAAGGAAAGAAAATCGAAGCTCGGAGCAACTCCTACTGCAGGTGAGAAGCAACTCACTTTGGATTTCTTGGACTTACAGCCGAGATCGGCTTCTAGGGCTTGCAGAGACTTGAAATTCTTCGATCTCTTCGTGTCTACGTGCTCCCCTCGACGAGCCGGTCACGAATGTGTGAAGAGCTCTCGAAGAAAGGTGCTCGTCGGCCGCCGGATCGAAGCCCTAACGCCGCTGCGTTTTCGCTCGAGGAGAGGAACAGCGCCGTCGGGAGAGAAAGGTGAGGAAAAATTAGGTCTCGGGTAAAACTCAAGTTCTCCTTTTAATACCTAAACATTTCCATTATTAACTACTATATAAATATATTCGCTCTATATATGTTTAACGAAACAATTACAGCACAGCTGGTTGGCTGTTGCTTGGCTCATACTTGAAGCCGCGGGTTCGAATCCTGTCGCACCCCCTTTTTATTCCTAATTCCCTAACTTCTGCTTAAATATACTTCGTTACATATATAGTTAACGAAACACTCGCAGCCCAGTTGGTTGCGTCGTGTCCGGTTGGGTCAGTCCGACCCGAGGTCGTGGGTTCGAGCTTCGGTTTTGACAAATTTTTTTTTGTCAACTTCCTTTCGTCTTGTAAAAATATCAAACGACCTCCAAAAATTACGTAAAAATACTCTAAAAATTCTTAAAAATCTCTAGAATATTTTAAAAATATTTCCAAATATTTTTATGGACTTTTGGAACTCGAAATAAGGAAAATTGGGTCGTTACAGGTCGTAGTGTAATTAGGTATTAGTTTATCTTAACTATATAATTACACTAGTACACTTAGAGTGTATTGAGTAGGACCATTAGAGGTCGTTTCTTTTATACTGACTTTATAAAGAAACAAAGACCTCAGTTATTATGGAAGTGTGTGCTCTTAATCCTAATATAATAACAAGCACATATATTTGATATTTATTTCTTTAATTTATCAATGGGTGAGATTTAGTTCGATGAATCAATAAGCCCGATAAGTTGGGAAATGATATCACTTATAGTGTGTGTTGTTGATTATAGAAGGAAACTGTGTCCTAGTGATCTAGGTTGAGAATGTCCCCAAGAGGAGCTCATAAGGATTGTCATGTTAAACCCTGCAGGTGGACTTAGTCCGACATGACGATGAAGTTGAGTGGTACTACTCTTGGAGCTAGATATTAATTAAGTGAGTTGTCAGTAACTTACTTAATTAGTGGACATTTGTTATCTTAAACACAGGGAGACTAACACACTCATGATAAGAAGGAGCCCAAAATGTAATTTGGGATTGGTGCGGTAGTTCAATAATAGTTCTCTAGTGGAATGAATTATTATTGATAAAATTAAGTTGAGTGTTCGGGGCGAGCACGGGATGCTTAATTTTATCGGGAGACCAAAACCAATTTCTCCTCTCGGTCCCTATCGTAGCCTCTTAATTATAGAGTACTATACCCACCTATACCCACCTTCTTACCCATCCTATAGGGGCCGGCCAAGCTAGCTTGGAGACCAAGCTAGGGCCGGCCATGGGTATGTTCATGGGTGAATTCATGTGGCCGTCCCTATTAAAATAAAAAGGAATTTTAATTTTAAAATTTTTCTTATGTGGATAATATAATTTAAAAGAGAGTTTAAAAATTTAAATCCTTCCTTTTATAAGATTCTACAAAAGATTAAGAGAAGAGTTAAAATCTCTTTCCTTATTTGTAGATTAAAAGGTTGATTTTAATTTTGGTAAAAACTTTCCTTTTAATTATATTCATGATTTAAAAGAAAGTTTGAAAATTAAAAATTCTCTTTTATTAGTTTCTACAAAAGATTAAGAAAAGATTTAATATCTTTCCTTATTTGTAGATTGAAAGGAGATTTTAATTGTTAGAGATAACTTTCCTTTTGGAAATTATCCACATATTTAAAAGAAAGATTTTAATTTATAAAATTTCTTTTATTAACCAATCATGAAGGATTAAAATTATTGGAGAAATTTTATAAATTTCTAGAAACAAATTAGGAAGTTTTAATTTTTGTTTTAATTAAAACTCTCCTTGTTTTGGGGAGAAGAGTGGCCGGCCATTATAATTTGAAAAGAGAAAATTATTTTAATTAAATAAATTTTCCTTTTCAATGGCAAAAGAATTAAGGAAGTTTTTATTAAATTTTCCTTATTTGCCAAGACCAAGGATTATAAAAGAGGGGGTAGAGGAGGCTTCAAGGTGAACGACTCTATTCTATTTTTCCTCTCTTTTCTCCTTGGGTGTGGCCGGCCCTTTCTTTCCTCTCCTCTCCTTTGTGTGGCCGAAACCTTCTCATGGTGGAGATATCTTTGGTGGCCGGATCTAAGAAGGAGAAGAATGAGAGAAAAGAAGCCTCTTTTCTAGCATCCCTTGGAGCATGATGGTGGTGGCCGAACCTCTTCATCCTAGGAGAAGTTTTGATGGTCGAAACTTGTAAGGAATAAGAAGGTGCTTGGTGGTTCTCATCTCGGAAGATCGTTGCCCACACAACGTCCGAGGTTAGAAGAGGAATACGGTAGAAGATCAAGAGGTCTTTCTAAAAGGTATAACTAGTAATTTTTGTTTCCGCATCATACTAGTTATTTTTGGAAATAATACTAAATACAAGAGGCATACGATTCTAGAGTTTCGAATTTGTTTTCGATATAGTGTTCTTTTGTTTTTCTTTCCCTTGTGATTTGATTGTTCTTTTCGGTTAACCTAAAGTTATTTTAGGAAATTAAATATTAGCTTTCTATAAAAGGTTTTGTCTAGTCGGTGGTGGTTGCTCCCATATCCAAGAAGGCCACGTGCCTCGCCACGTCAGTACTGGGAACCAATTATGGAAATTAATATTTAATGGAATTAATAACTTAAGGTGACTTGGGTCGAACGTGTTAAGTTCCGCAGGAGATCCAAGTCAAAACCTAAAAGAACAAATAGATTAAGTTTTGGATCAAACGTGTTAAGTTCCGCAGGCGATCCAAAATTTAATTTAAAAGAACACATGGTAGCTAGGAAAATGTTCAGACCTTTATATAAAATTTTTGTACAGTGGAACCTCTAGGTTTTCCGAATAGCAACCAACAGTATGTGGCCCTTTTAGAGTAGCAACTGTGCTTCGAGGTTGTTATGGGTCATCTATTTTCTAAGATATAATGAAAAACTGCAAATCTCCATCAAGCACTAGTGGTCGCAGTGAACTAAGATGATACCCAAGGTTATCATGAGTGGATCTACCGAGCGGATGCACTACAGAAGCGGAAAAATAATAAGGGAACGAAGGTGGCTAATGATCTTTTAGGACTCATACATACTGATGTATGTGGCCCTTTTAGAGTAGCAACTGTGCTTCGAGGTTGTTATGGGTCATCTATTTTCTAAGATACAATGAAAAACTGTAAATCTCCATCAAGCACTAGTGGTCGCAGTGAACTAAGATGATACCCAAGGTTATCATGAGTGGATCTACCGAGCGGATGCACTACAGAAGCGGAAAAATAATAAGGGAACGAAGGTGGATAAAGATCACTTTCCTTGCACTATAGCTTTCACTTATATATTTTTTGCTCAAGATCTTGCAATCGCACACCAGTGAATTTGGTTTAGTGCAATCCGGACTCTAGATTTGTAACCCCCCTTGCGCACCCACCCATGAGAGAGAACATCTTCCCATGCATTTAATCACATCATACATATATGTAAAATAATATAAACCAATCAACTAGTCTTAAAACTTCTAATGTGGAACTAAAGTTCTCATACATAGTGGAGTTCTTTCCCTCCACCTCTTGATTTCCATTCACAATTCCAACAACATTAAGTTTGAACCTTAAAAGAAGCATAGTAATACTGAATGAGAAAGATCAGAAATAATGATGTCGCCCCCACTGTTAAAAGAGGTAAGATCCAAAATATAGTATATCTGAAGATAATAAAAAACAACAAAAAGTTAGCTATTAACAATCACATTACATAACACCTTACATAAGAGATACAACAACACGAGTAAAGTATATACATGCTCAACTTGTTCATTCGTGCAATCTCAACTTGTTTTCATGTCAAAGTTCATAATGAAACAATCTACCAATCGAGCAAGCTCTTTCACTTAATAGAATCATGTATATTTACATGTACATGATCTCTAAATCTCCAAGAGTTGTATATTTACATTCACATGCAAGCGTTGAAGTCTCACGGTTGGCCAAGCTTGCTGTCGAGTGAGCTCACAGTAAAGCTCACAGTTGGCCAAACTAGCGGCCAAGTGAGCTGTCAAGGCAGAGCTTGCGGCCGGTCAAACTCACAATCGGCCAATCTCGCTGTTGACAGGAAGGGGAGAGGAGAGGTTTATACCTTGCGTCGGAGAGGAGATCGTGTCAAAGAGAAGATCAAACTCAGATGTTCAAGAATGGAGAGCAAAGAGGGAGAGGAGAGAGGGATCGTATGGAGAGAAAAAAAAAATTAGGATCCAGAAACCCTAATGATGCTAATTTAGTGACGGAGATTTTTTTTCCGTCGCTAATTTAATGATGGAATTAAATTTTCATCACTAATTTAGTGACGAATTAATTAAATTTCCATCACTATCACTGGTTAGCAATAGGATTAAATTTTCATCATTGATTAGCAATGACAATTTAATTCCATCGCTAAATGCTAAAGTAACAATGTAAATTAAATTTTATCGCTAATTAAATAGATTGACTATAATTTTCATTAATGGTGATTGATATTATGACAGAATTAATATTCAATCACTAATTAGCGATGGAAATATTAATTCAATTGCTAATTAGGGACTGAATATTAATTTAGTCGCTAATTACGGATTTTCTATTCAGTCGCTAATTACGGATTTTCTTGTAGTGTATGTTTGATAATTTTTTCGAGTCGAATTCGAACTCATAATATTTTATTAATTTGATTGATCATGAGCTATTTGTGAGCCGAAATCGAATCAAATTTTGATTATTTTTACAAAATTTTAATTTGAATATACTCAAATTAAGGTCTGAATAACTCAAAATGAACTCCAATTTAAATCATTTCAAACTATATTTCAATTATGCTTAAATCAAGATTTGAATTATTCAAACCAAACTCTAGCCAAAATTATTTATATTTTGATCCTCAAATCAAATTTGAATATCAAATATATATATTTTTGAAGCTCAAACTCAAATATCAATATTTATATAATATTCAAGTCGATTCGGTTAGTTTGCACCAGCCTCTTAGTTTTAATTTTATGTTTAATTTGGCTGGCTGTTCAATTAAATGACCATTATTTTATAGATAAATAGATATGTTGCTCCAAATGATATCTCTATATGATCGAACCCAAAAGTATGTGACTTCATTAGGGGCCAAGAATGGGATAGTCAATTGATTCGATCAACCTTCCTTCCTCACATAGCAGAATCAATCTTGGCAATCCTTCTTCCGGTTCAAGATAGAGAGGATCTCAGATTTTGGAGGTTTGACACAAAATGGAACTACTCTGTACGAGAGGGATATAGATTGGAGATGGGCTGCTATGATCCACCGATGCATATATATACCTTGGAGCCGAACTTGAAGAAATGGCAGGACTTTATCTGGTCTCTATCACTCCCACCGAAAATTAGGATCTTTTGGTGGTGTCACAAAAGATATTATACCAACTAAAGGAAACCTACGGGCACATCATGTTCCAAGGGATGAGGGATGCCCACTTGGTAACTCACTATAAGAATATATGCTTTTAATGGCATTTAAAAGTGTCATTATATACTACTTATACACACTTTTGGTATAGTGACATTAAGTAAAAATATTCTCTATAGTGATGTCGTATAAAGCCTTACGACATTTCCTAGTGTCACTATAGCATAAAAATAATCACACTACTAATGTCATGAATAATTATTATAGTGACAAAAAGTGCCACTATAAGATTTGTAATAACACTCATACATGCCTTGTTATTATAGTAATGATGGCGAAATTTATATGTCCTTTAAAATCATTTATTATGACAACTATAAGTGTCTTGTATTTTATTTATAGTGGCAATAAAAAATATCACTAATAATAGTTTTATAAGATTAATTCAAAATGTCTCATTATGTAATTTATAGGGATACTTACAAATGTCTTCTATACTCGTCTATAAGGACATTAAAATTTATCATTAATAGTTATTTATGGTAACTTTTTAAAATGTCACCATATGAGTTTTACAATGACATTTTTATGTACATGTTTTGATGATTTGATGTTTTATTGTGACATAAAAAAATATCATATATTATGAAATATGTCATCCATTTTCAATATTTTCATGATATAATATTCACACATAACAAATTAACATAAATACAAATAAAAATTTTAAAATAGAAATTAAAGTGCTAATCAATAACATTAATTTTGCAATCATTAATGTGCTGACAAACTTGTCACCTCAAAAAATATTTATACACCAACAAATGTACTCAATGTATTTAGTTTATAAGAACTAACAAAAAAAATTAAATCTCGTGAAGCAAAACATAACCAAACATCTTCATTCTTCAACAAAATTTTGTGGTGCATCTTCATTCTTCAACTATCACATATTCTAGTCACCTACAATAAAAATTCATATATTTGTGTAAATAAAATAAAATTAAAGTAGCATAAAATAAAGAGATTAAATTTAATTTAAACTAGTGAATATCATACAAAATGATAAACGGGGAAAGTTCTACATCATCAATGTGAAATCATAATATATTGGAAAGAAATATGAAACCAATATAAATTAGAAGGGATTGCTAACTAATTGTTCTTGAATGCTAAAGCCTAGTAGAAAAATACAACTTTCTATAAATTTATTAACCAAAGAATTTCTCTAGTGTGGTGGAAGTCACACATCCTTTCCTCACTCTTCCATTTAGATTCAAAAGAAAAAGAAAAATAGGGAAAACTTTTTGAAACATTGTAGTTCTGAGAAAGTGCCACAAATAAGGTCAAATATACGCATAATAGAGATAGAGAAACCAGAAACTAAAGAAAAATAGAAAGGCAACACCCATCAACGAAACTAAAAATTTAACTTCATGTTTTTCAAAGTTGGAAAGATGAAAAATCTTGCTATTGTAACGCCCGCCCTTCTTACCCAACCCAAAGGCGGCTCTACGCTCTTATACTACTTACGTACATGTTTTACTATAACAGCGGAAGAATAAAAAATTTAAACCATTCATTTTATTTAAATAAGCATGATATCACAGATTAAATATGCATATATTGATTCTATAACTAATCATATTAATCTGTCCGAATCGTTCTTTGCCGAGCCACCACCACACACATCATTATCCGCTCCTCCTGTTGCTCCTCTAGTTCATCCAGTTCTTTTATCTGCGGTACAAGGAAAGTAAGCTGTGAGCACTCATGGCTCAGTAAGTTCCTTTCCTACTCACTAAAACCGAAAATCATCGTATATTAACATCATGCGTAATATCATAAGCATACAACATACAAAGGTATCATATTCATATCATCATGGCATCATATCAAATCATTAGCTAATTCAAGCACATATGCAGGCAATGCATCATGAATTTGAAAATTTATACTTGTAAGTACTTGAAATTAATATCATCATCATTGGGGATCCCGGTTTGTACCACATACATCATACGTAGGTCCAAGGTAGCAAGTCTTGAACCCTACCATACATACATACTAGGCCCGAGTCTTACTCCATCGACCTAGGGCATCAGAAGCCCATTACTGACGAGGCCCGAGTCTTATTCCATCGACCCCAGGGCGTTTACGGAGCCCACCCTTGGTACAAACCATACAAAGTAATTTATCATGCATAACTATCATATCATATCCCTAACAATCTTTCATGCATTTCATTTTTCATTCTTCTCATTATGTATAGCATTTCATATGCTATCACATATCATGGCATTCACATAATTTCATTCTTCTCATTATGTATAGCATTTCATATGCTATCACATATCATGGCATTCACATAATTTCATTCTTCTCATTATGTATAGCATTTCATATGCTATCACATATCATGGCATTTACATAAATTTCATTGCATAACATTTCCTAGGTTTCTTTCTTTCCTTTTTTTTTTTTTTTCTTTTATTTCCTTCACATGGCCGAAACCTACCATTCTTTAGCTAGGTTTTTAAGTAGTCTAAAGCATGAAAACCTAAGTGAGTTTCATGGTAAAATTTACTAAGAAACAAACATATAAATTTAGTTCATGAACAACTTGGCCGAAACATACAAATCTTTTAACATCTTTGTATCCTACCTCATGAGCATGTTTATTTAAATTTAAGGGTATTCCTAACCCTAAACCCCTTCTTGGCCGAAACATATGGGTGGGTTTCCTTTTAGTTCAAACATCTTCTAAGCAAGAAAACTAATTACATGGTCCCTAACATTTCATAGGAAGAACCTTGTACTAGTTGAGTAAAACAATGAATTTCTCTAGCCTCTTAAAAATATTTTTGGCCGAAATACTAGGGTTAAGTGCTCCTCTTATCAAGCATCATATAGGTATAAAAACATGAAGAAGAATCCTTTTCCATGGCATGGAAAATCTATCATTTAGTGAAGACTAGTTAAACATCACTAGATTTCGAAAGCTCTTCTTAACCGAATTTTCTCATACTTGTTTCTAGGTTTTAAAATCCTCATAAAATCATAAAAACATGTAAAAAGTCTTGTACCACAGGTGAGGGGAAACTTACCTTCTTCGCTTAAGTTTCCTAGAATTGAGAACTTGCTTGGACCTTTCTTCTTGCTTGCTAGGTTCGGCACCAATGGAGGGAAAGGAGTGGCTAGGTCTTTTGGTGGAGAGGGGAGGAAGAAGAAGCTTCTTCCTCTTGTGTTGCTCGGCAACAACAAGGAAGAAAGAAGAGGGAGGGAGTGAGGAGGAAGAGGAGCTTCCTTCCTCTTGTGTTGCTTGGCAACAAGAAGAAGAGGAGAGGGAGAGGGGTCTCGGCACAAGAGGGAGGAGGAGAGGGAGAGGAGTGGAGGATGAATTTGAAGTCACCCCTCCATGCCTATTTATACTAAAATGAGGGGAGGAAATTTGACTTGATTCATCCTCCCCATTTATTCCTCTTCTTTATGATAGGAATATTCTAGAGATATGCCTTGTGAGTTCTCTCTTAATCTCTCTCTTTTCTCTCCTTTAATAAAATTTTCTATCTCTCCTCTTACAATATCCTCTCTTATCCCACTTGGTTAATACATGCATGCATCCACAAGAGAACCAAGGTTCAAAACTTGGTTATGTATATTTTTATTTCTTTTTACTTCCTTTTTCTTTTAAGTAATAAGAATCCTTTCTTATTCTTAACTACTTAATCCTTTCTCTCCTTATCAATAATTCTCCTATCCCCTTTGGTATCCTATACATGTTCCTTACAAGAGATCCAGGGTTCAATCTCTCTTCTAACATTTTTATTTTCTTTTGTACATAATAATTTGTATATTTCCCTATTATGCACTATGCATAAATATTTCATACATGTATTCATATTTCTTCCTTTTGTCTACATTAATTCCATACATTATAAATCATGCATAGATGATTTATATTTTCAATTTTATTTTCTTTCATAAAGTTTTAATCATCTAAATCCTTCCCATCTTAATATTCAACGTAGACTATCTACACATTCTTTTCATTACATTCGTACTCTCATTGCCCTTACTTTATCTAGGCTTTCTAGGGGTGTTACAGCTATTGTGCCACAAAACTCAAATGCATCTAATAGAAGTCTTTTTCATTAACTATCAACTATAAATATAATTAATATTAGTTTAAAAAGATACTAACATGACGAGCATATACAATAAATAGTAGTTAATTAAAAGATTGTATATCATACCAGATGACAAGGCCAAGGTATCAATCCTCCAAGTGCATCCTCAAACCTTTGTAAACGATCATATGACCTAATCAAACTCTCTTCCCGTTCTAGGACAACTAGAAGTTGTATTTCACACTAATTTGGTCCCAACGCCTATCTTCCTACTTCAGTATTCGGATTCATGCTACGAACAACTCCTTTTGCCACAATTTTCGTCAAATCATATAGAATTTTTATCGAGACATAACATCCAATCTACGTGAAAATGTAAAAGAGAAGGTTTTGATGAAAACAAATATGACATACCATCAGCAACAACAATTATGCTAAATAAGATTATACATTATCACTTAATCTAATTGAATTCTCAACTTCTCACAATAAGCAACAATACAAAGAATAAATTAATTGCAAGAACTCAAACGCAGACAAAGCATTAGTAGGGCTAAACTAAAACAGCAAAGAGGTAGCAAAATCTTACAAAAGGTAAGAAGTTGTATATCTGCTCATCATTGAAATAGTTGTTGCTGAGAACAACTTATAGCTTTCAACATGTTGCTGAAAAAGTTGTGGAGAATAATAAATAAATAATGGTTGTTGCTGAGAATAACTTATAGCTTTCAAGTAAGCAAACTCCAATTCATTATGCCACATCAAACAATAAATAATGTCAAAATAAACAACAAAATTCAGTAGTAAAGAATAAAATCAATAAAGTACTAACCTTTATCCATTTATGTTTGCATTAGAAAATGAAAAATCTAGAAAATTCTCAAGTCATTTTCTTTATTCCTTAGTTTGTCTCGGTAAAAACATCTAACTTTTATCCATCACAATTCTAACAAAAAGATCTAAAACTAGTTCAACAAAAAAATAAATTTGTTAAAAACTCAATTACCAACATAGAAATTGAAAATTTTATCCGTGAACAACTCAAAAACACTGAATATTTCATAAGCTGCAAACATGTGATCAAATAGATTCAGTCACTGTAACAAACATGATAAATCAATAAGATAACAAGATTTCAATGTCTCAATAGACGTATATTTAGTTATTGTTCTCGAAAATATAGAAAAAATCATTATCCTTCCTACAAACTAAATTTAATTTTAAAAGTTCATGACATGACAGTAAAGAATCTTGTTATACTTATTATTAAAGAGCAAAGTCTAATAAAATATAGTAACAACATGTATCAAAAATACAAGATTTACCTTTTAGTTTGAATGGCGTGTCTAGGGGTATTGTAGTATATGTGTTCATCTTAATATGGTTGGTGCAGGCATTGTTACATTCATGAAAGTTAAGATACACATAGATGAGATAGGATAAGCACAAAAGAAATCATGCTTCAACTGATTATGAAGGATTACTAAAGAAATTATGCACCAAAGTTCATCTTAATATGGTTGTTGTTATGAAGATGTAGTTAATTAAACAAATTACAAAATAATCAAGAACGTTGATGTTCATCTTAATATGCACCAAAGTTCATCTTAATATGGTTGTTGTTCATCTTAACAAGGAAAGTCGAGAGAAGAGATTCAGAGACTGGAATCTACCTTAAAACTTCCTTCAGACTGAAACGAAATCAAGAACGTATCAAAGCAAGAAAAACAGAGCGCATTGAAATTACAACAAGAAATCACAGAGCGCATAGAAATCAACAAAATTGACCTTAGTAAAATTACAACCTCTTTACCACCTAAAATCACAGAAATCAACAAGAAATCAATTGTAAATCTTCAAAAAAAAAAAATAGAGCGTACAGAAACTTGAAACCTAGGGCTTCGGACCACTAGAAGGACCTCGGCGGGGCAGACGGCGTTGGTGGCAGACGGCGTTGGTGGTAGACGGCGCTGGTGGCAGACGACGAGGCAGATGATGCTGGTGGAAGACGGCGGGGCAAATGGTGCTGGTGACAAACGACGGGGCAGACGACGCTGGTGGCAGAATGTGGGGCAGATGCCGTTGGTGGCAAACGACGTTGGTAGTAGAATGGGGGAGTGTCAGGTAGGGGCGATGAGAATCACTAGAGGGAGAAAAGAAAAGTTAGGGATTTTATGTAGTGTGTGATTTTTATGGAGGGAGTGAGGAAAAAAATTGGACCGATTTGAAAAATTAAAGATTATTTTAGTGGTATTAAATAAAAATGTAATAATAACGTACCTAATTAGATTTTTATTTAATTAATTTTTTATTTTTAATCAATGTCATATATGTACAAATGAATGACACTTTTTAATAAATGGCATTACAAAAGTGTCAGGAAAGTCATTTATTCATTTATTCTGGTAGTGACTCAGGCATGGATTCCACCACTCATGTTCTTCTGTCCAATTATCAAAGAAGTTTGGAAGCAGACCAAGTTTTACAAATTTTTAAGATGGGACGACGTACTAATATTTTGAAGATTTTCTTATGGGCTCAATCCCAACTGGATAGAGAGGCGTTTGAATGTTTTACTGGCTTTGTTTGGGCATTATGGAAAAGAACTGCTCCGCTTGATCCATGATAATGATAGAAGGTTTGAACCCCGAGGAATTGATTGATGTTTCTCTTATATTAATGAGTTCAGGAATTCACAGGTAGAAACTCCAAAGCAAGCAGGTCCTAGTTCGAAAACGAGCCCAAGTTTACGCTATGCACCTCCTTTTGGAAGTTTACTGTTGGAGGTTAATACATATTTTAACGGTAATTTACCAAACATCGCACCTAAATTTTTAAATTTACTAAAAAACATACGTTACTTTACAATTTATCAAAGAGCGCACATTTTCAAGTGACATTCCTATTTTACCCTCTTGACTATCTAACTTTTTCTATCATTTTTCTTTTCTCCACTATTTTTCTCTCTCTTCACTTTTTAACCAGCATGCAGAATATATGAATAACATTACATAAGATTTAGTCAATTTTTTAATAGTATTTTAATACATTTGAAGAAGTCAAAATCAACAATGGATATCATATTTGAACTCCTTGCAATCTCAGAAATCCACTGGAACTGAAATGAGTGTAATCGGAGCTCTCTAAGTTCATCAGTGGGTTTCGATCAAAACCCACTGATGGACCTAGAGAGCTCTGATCGCATCCATTTCAGTTCCTATGGATTTCTAAAGTTGCAAGGAGTTCAAATATGACATCCATTATTTATTTCGACTTTTCATAGATGTTAATATGTAAAATAAAAAAATCATCAAAAATACTCACGTTGGGCCTCGCTCACGTTGGGCCTGATATGATTCCATATCAGGCCCAACATGCATTTTTTTGACGATTCTTTCACTTTACATATTAACATCTATGAAAAATCGAAATAAATAATGAACACAATATTTAAACTTCTTGCAACCTTAGAAATCCATAGGAACTGAAATGAGTGCAATCGGAGCTCTCTAAGTCCATCAGTGGGTTTTGACCAAAACTCACTGATGGACTTAAAGAGCTCCGATTGCACTCATTTCAGTTTCTATTTATTTTGGCTTTTTATAGATGTTAACATGTAAATCAAAGAATCATCAAAAAGACCCAAATTGGGCCTGATATGGAATTATATCAGACCCGAAGTGGGTCTGATATGAAATCATATCAGGCCCGATGTGGGTCTGAGATGATTCCATATCAGGCTTAACGTGAGTGTTTTTGATGATTTTTTTATTTTACGTATTAACATTTATGAAAAGTTGAAATAAATAATGAACATCATATTTGAACTCCTTGCAACCTTAGAAATCTATAGGAACTGAAATGAGTGCAATCGAAGCTCTCTAGGCACATCAGTAGATTTTAACAGAAACTCACTGATGGACCTAAAGAGCTCTGATTACACTCATTTCAGTTTTAGTAGATTTTTGAGATTGTAAGGAATTCAAATATGTTATCCATAGTTGATTTTGGCTTCTTCAAATGTATTAAAATGTTATTAAAAAAATTAACTAAATCTTATGTAATGTTATTCATATATTCTGTATGCTGGTTATAAAGTGAAGAGAGAGAATAATAGTAGAGAAAATAAAAATGATAGAAAAATTTAGATTGTCAGGTGGGTAAAATAAGAATGACAATTAAAAATGTGTGATTTTTAATAAATTGTAAAGTAACGTATGTCTTTTAGTAAATTTAAAAATTTAGATGTGTTGTTTAATAAATTGTTTAATGAAAGGAGAAATCAATTTGGCATAGGAAGAATTGCCCATCATCATAATGGCCAGAGTGTGATGGCGTTTGGAGAGTTATCCCTAAACTGATATCGGTGCTGCACGGAGAGTTAATTGTCGTTGAAGCGGGGGTTAAATTGCTGCATGAACATCTTCTTCACTAGTTCCATGTCGCTTCGATCCAAGCAGCTACTAATCCTAGGCATGATATGGGTTACAATGGCACTCTGGCAATGGACATCCATGATCTCATAATGCAATCAATTGTATCTCATTTTAGTCACACATAATCTAATTCTTTTTATTTCCCCTTCCCCTTCCTCTTCCTATTTTGTTTGAGTACGTGAGAATTTTCTGTCTTAATTAGTACTACTTGTATCGGATTGAATAAAATATATAAGTTTTCTATTAAAAAAAAATAGGCGGTCTTAATTTCATGATCAATTTAATTATCTATTCATGATTTTATTATCACTTAATTGAGTGACTTTCTAGCTAAGACATTATTAAGGCAGTAAACTAGTTGAGTTTTAGGATGTTTAAGCTTTTTTATAAGGTAACTGAGTCGAGTTGAGCTTAAAATGAATCAAGCTTTTGAGATGAGTATTCAAATTTGACTTGGTTTATTTTTTTATGAGCTTAAACTTATTTGAAACTTGGCTTGAGCTTGGTTCGTTTAGATATTATCGAACTCTCAATTCAAACTTGGCTTGAGTTTTGATTTAAGTTTGATTCGTTTAGATGTTATCAAACTCTCAATTCAAACTTATTTGATTGTTTGAAATTTTTAGTTGTTTGATTGATTATTGAGCTTGATAATTTAAACTTATTTATTTATTTTATTATTTATTTATCATTGAAAAGAGTTTTATTAATGAACGTTATTCACAAACGTTAACGAGCTGAACACATATGTTCAAAATTTATTTGTTTAGTTTAACGAGTTGTTCAAGTTTATTTGTTTAATTAATTTTATGTATATTGAACGAATATAAACAAATTCTTATCAAGCCGAACATCAAACTTATTTATGAATATTTGCTTCATTTACAGTCCTAGAAATTACCATGAGGGGCACAATTTTTATTTTTTTATAATTTATTTATTTATTTTATTTCAGTTTGATTTAGATAAAATAATTAATTTATTAGGTAGACCGGTACTTTAAAAAGTTAGATATAAATATTTAAGGTATTTTTAAAAGGTGAATGCAACATAATAACTGATCTCTCCAACTCATAACGATTCAGCACATGATTTATTAGGTATTTTTCATATACTTTAATTTTTGAAAAAAAATTTGATTTTTAGCGTGCACAGAGATTCTCAAAATTGTCTCTGGTGGTTAATTAAAATTACACGATGATATACAAATCGATTTATAAATTAAACTGTGCGTGATTTCTGAATAAATAAATACATTATTAAGAACATCCTCGATGAAATATTAAATCAGTATTATAATATTCATTAACATCCTTCTTCATTGTGAATAGATATTATAACACTCACTCATAAAAAAAAAGAGAGAAAATATTCATAAATAATGAACACTCTCTTTCAATTTTTTTTTTGTTTTTTTTAAATTGTAAAATTTTTAATATTATTTAAAAAATAATAAAAGAGATGAATGAATGGACGGGGTCATAAATAATGAGTGTTAATGTTAAAAGGATGTAAATGAAAGAGATATGTTATTATAATGAATATGTGACAGTAGACCCTATATTTTTTGATAAGGTGATGAATATTATAATGAATTAGCATTACGGATGCTCTAAAGTAAGTACGACCGGATAAAAAACTTGAATTTCTAAAAAAAATCCAAGTGGACTCATGAATCAACATACATGATAGTTTCGACAGAAAGTATAAAAAATTAAACCGTAAACCTTTGGAAGAATTTCATTTCATTTTACAAAATATTAAATCTTTTCCCCAGACATGCTCGCTAGATTTGCTCAAAGGTTCACTAAGGAAAAAAAATTTAAAAATTAAAGAAAAATCAATTAGTCTCATTTGAAAATTCAGGAGGAGTCTGATATTCTTTGATTACGCATCTTATTTAAAAAAAAAAATCTTATAAATATATCATAATTAAAGATCGAAGCACAAGTACCTAAGTGACAACACAACATCATAATCTCAATTCATTAAGGACACAAGAACTAGGAACAAATGACAGAACCTATCATCAAAGCCGTCAATTTGATTAAACTCATGTGTTACGGGTCTGAGTGACCGGCCCCATGACAGATTTAGATTGGTACTTAGGGAAAAAAAAATCTAAAACTCTGCAACTCTAATAAAGTGGAAAATTAATTGTCTTACAATCCAAACTTAAAAATGCTAATTTTTTAAATTTTTTAATAGACTGGTAATTCGCAATACATTTTAGATTAGCCTGAGTTAGAGATTTCTTAGTCCACCCAAACGATGGGCCGGTCTGTTCCATCCCTACCCCCATTAGATAATGAATTTTTGATGAATCCATCCGTTTCGTCACGAATCATCGATCTGACGATCTTACAGGTTATCCGAGTTGATATGTGGTGGGATATTTGCCACATGAGATTGTGGGGTCGAAACTCAGGGTAATCGGGACATAAATCCCCGGTCCCTGTGTAACTCACCTCACCTGTCACATATACTCGCTCAGGATGTTGTGATATGTGCAACTCACCCCACCTGCCACATGCTCGCTCAAGATGTTGTGATTTACCTCTCTCATGATGACCTTGGGTCGGGTGTGACGGGGACACTGAGGACAAACGATTTCACCTTTTGCCACACGAATCATTCATCTGACAGCTTGACCGAGGGTTCTGCGCCACTACAAAACGAAGAAGCTGATCAATAACAATGCGACGGCGCTGGCTGCAAGCTTTCTTGCTGGGCTTTTGCCGGATTGAGCAAAACAAGGCCGAAAGGTTTTTTGCTGGGCTTTTGCCTGACGGAAAAATGATGGACGGGTTGACAATGTTTACGCAACAGTATGTGAAGGATCGATGGAGATTGTAGAGATAAGATGACTCATTTTAATGTAAGGATATCCGTAAATCGAAAATTTTTTTACTTTCAATACTATTAAAAAAAATAGTAGTTATATAACAGTTTCGTGACTGCTACCATAATTATTTCACTCTAAATTTAGATAATTAAAAAGGAATATGATGTAAGTAATTTTTTTATAAAAAAATATAAAATTTAGGATAGTAACATAAGCTGGTAAGCCGGTGTGGATGTTCTAAGAGTAAGGGTGTATTTAATAGGAGGTTATCGTTAATAATCTTGATAGGTTATGAACGACAATTTTATTTGGTTTAAGTTAGGGGTGTAATCAAGTCGAGCCGAGCCGAACTCTTGAATGTTTGAGCTTAGCTCGTTTATAATCGAGCCGAACTCGAGCTTTATTTAACGAATATATTCATGGCTCACGAGCTTATTCGAGCTTTTATCGAGCCTAAACGAACTTAATAAATATAAATCATAAATTTAAATATTCATTAAAAATTAAATTATATATTTAGAGAAAATTATAATAATATTATTAAAATTTATAATTTTATTCTAATAAATAAATTTAATATATTTACCTATATTTTTTTATAAGTAGAGTATAAAATCTATAAATTCAATATCAAAACTATTATTATTTTTTATTTAAAAATTGTTTAATGAGCTTAACGAACGTGTTCACGAGCTAACGAGCCGAATACTGCGAAGCTTGAGGTTGGTTTGTTTATCTTAACGAGCATCATTAAACGAGCTCAAACGAGCTTTTATCGAATCGAACTTCGAATAGCTCGCGAGTGGCTTGGTTCATTTACATCCCTAGTTTAAGTAATCAATGATTCTTGGTAATGTAACATCCCCACTATGTCAGTAATCAAGGAATATAACCTGGAATCAGAAAATTTTCGAAACCGTAGAGCGTTTTGGTTTAGACATTTTCTATTTTTATTTTATGAGAAAATGTGATTTTTTGGAAAATAATGTTTGATTTATATTTTTTATATCTGGTTTAGTTTGCGCGTTTTCCTTTTTCTTTTAAAATGAGTTTTAGACATACTTTATTTTTTCAAAAAATATTATATCTTTTTCTAGAACATAGATATGGAAAATGTAAAAAAAATACTATGATCCTGTCCAAAAGTGAATAATATCATGTCATTATGGAAATATGTGGACATCCTTCGGTCCCAATAGGGAGATCCATGTCCGCTCGGCTAGTAGAGTCGGGCCCCACTCGGCTGGTCGAGAGCTTCCGACCCGATCGACTATTGCAGTTGGGGCTCCGCTTAGCCATCCTTTGGTGAGCCCGCTGGTTCTTTGGCGTTGACCTCCTTGATTCTGACTCCAACGCTGGATGTCATGTCCTTCCATTGACCCGCCTCTGGTGGACCCCCTTTTACCACCGCATCACACTATTTTCCAAAAAATATGTATTTTTCAGAAAATGAAAATGGAAAAGTCAAACGCTCTCTTAGGTTTTCCATGATTATGCTTTAATAATAATTTTTTTCCAAAATTATCCTCCGAGGTGAACAGGCGACAACAACGAGTAGGCGACGACTGGGGAACAATAGCAGTCGAGGCTAACCATTGCCGGGGACGGAGCAATGACAGCCCAAGGCGCACGATTCTCCTCCAAAGAGTATCCTACGACCAAACTATGGAGGATAATGTCCTCGTCGACGGACAGTGATAGTGGAAACGATGCCAGCTATTCGAGGATGAGGCACCGTCAATGGCTTGCAAAGGAGGCGGAGTTAGCGATTGCTTAGGTAATGGAGCAACGACTTAAGGCACACGATTCTCCTCCGAACAACGTCCTATAACCAAACTATGGAGAACAACGTCCTCGTCGACAAGCAGCGATAGAGGAGATGGTGTCGGTGGTTCACTGAGGAGGCAGTGCGTCAATGGCTTGTGAAGGAGGTGACGCCAATGATCACACGAGTGAGGGAACCAGTATAGTGAAAATAATCGGGGAGATGGGGAGAAACACAGTAAAGCGAAGATGAATTAAAAATTTTAACCAAATATCTTAATTTATTTTAATTATATTTTAAAATATATATAAATTTATTTTAACTTTTAAAAATTATAAACCAATTATATTTATTAATTGATATTATTATTATTAATAATTTAATTTATTCTAAAAAAAATTATCAAATATGAAATTAAACTAAAGGTAATATAGTAAATATAAAATTAAATTATAGCATTAATTAGGTTGAACTAAACAAAATTAAATTATGTAATTATCTGATAATTATATAATTAAGATTATGCACGATAACCTTAATTGAACTGTTCTAGTGGTTACAACGTTACAACTATTACTAATTAACTATTAAAAAATTTTAAAATGATTTTAACTAAGTTAAAATGATTTTGATAATGTTTAAGTAATTTTTACTATATTGGTAAATAATGTTTTAATATAATAATATTTTATCCGTAATAATTTTAATTAAAATAAAATATTATATATATATATATATTTTTTATGTAGCCTTTATAAATTATCTCATGATTTTATTTAGCTTCCGCTAATTTGAGAAGGGATTATCAGGAGGTGAGGACAGATCCTTTGGTCCGTAATTTACGGATCAAGGGATGGTCCATTATTTTAGACTCTTGATTTGGATGAATCCTATCAATTTAAAAATAGGTTCCATCTAAATTAATGATCTTTATACAATAGATCATCTCCTGATCCATAAATTACGGACAAAAAAATTTCTATTGATAATAGGTCTCAGATAGCATAATCATCTTTACTGAATGGCTGTAGTATTCTCCGAATAAAAATACGATGCCCAATGGATGATTTTTAAAAAGAACGTATATTTAATAATTCATTAAATGTGGGAAGTTCTTTTCATTTTTGCTCTACTATAAAAACATAGATTAAATGGGTCTTGATTTGGCACGACCGTTTTTTTAGGTGTCTGACACCTTCCTAATTCTGTGAGAATCAACTGCCTAATTTCTCATTGCCATACGTTTTCGCTATATTAATATATTCAATTGACTTATTCTCACACTGGTCGTTTAAGCTGGAAAACACTTTACAAGATTAATAAAAATTAAAATAGAGATAGATAGAGAAAGCCTCAATATTCGGTCATATAAGGGCACCTTTAATAATTTTTTAAAAAAAAGGTTTATGAAATAAAAACATTTAACTATTATAGAAGCAGATTCGAATTGGCAGTCTAAAAGCCATAGTAAAATTTTAAATTTGTTTTTTTATCTCAAAATTAATAATATAGGTGGGATAAATAATTAATGATAAATAAAAAATTAATAAAATAGGGTTTACAAGAAAATTATAGGGAGTTTTTTTTTTTTTGGTATGGAGAGTGATAAATTTTTATATTTTTATATGACATTGATATGGTATAAAAAAACTCATATGGAAACTCCCGATGGAGATGCTCTCCCAAGTGAGGAAGCATCATTTTATATAAACCAAAAAATTACAGATAATCACTGGTTCTTAAATTATAAATGGAAGAATTAGGAAAAAAAAATACCATTTTAGACGAGACTAATAAATTACTTTGGGAAGCTACATCTTTACTTCGTAAGATGTGTTGCTCCCGAAAGTAGAAGTACGGATGGAAATAATACTTTTGTTGAGATAATATATTAAATGATTCAAAATTTTATTCTAATATTTAAATTATTTATTTTTAATTATATTTATCTTGTTCTTAGAATTAAATTTTATTTTATTCGGCAATTTTATTAATAGTACAAGACAATTTATATTATATTAAATTTTATTAATTGTGATTACGTTGTATAATGTGCCCATCTGGTAAAATGAATGGGGTACAGATTTAAATATAAAAAATTAAATAATTAATTAATAGATAATGCCCTATGTTAATTAAATATGTATTAATTTAACTAGTACGATAGACTATGAATATTCTAACAGGAACGGAAAGAAAGATAAAAAAAATTCCATGCCATGATTAAAAAAAGGCACTTTGTTTTAACAAATATATCAAAAAGAGATTCCATTATAATTTTTCATCATGAATATATTATTATAATAATTTTAAATAAAGTTAATATAACAGAAAGCAAGATTACTTTAAACATTAAAAGGGCACGTACGTGTTTTTTAATTTTAAAAGGGGCTTATATAGAAGTTACAATCAATATCTTCTCATTTAAGTTTATTTTATGGAATATACAATTAATATGCTAATATTTTATGGACACAATGAATATATGATATCTACTTTTGGGAACAGTCAATGAGAGAATGATAATCTAAAAAAATGAGAGTCTATTGTTTAAGTAGATGGCAATTTAAAATAGAATAGCTGACATATCATTGATATATTACTTAACAATTTAGCTTTGGACCATATCAATTTAGCTTTGGACCATATCATTGAAATTGTGGTTAGGGGAAAAGACATATCTTTCACTCAAGATCATATCATGTTTTCAAAAGATAATATAATTCATCTTTGAGAACTTTGCAATAGAAAAGTAAAAAATATTGGAGTACTTGTTTTTCAAAGCGAGACTATCAACTTTGTTTGTTTGGATCATTTGTCTTGAAATAACTCAATCCCAATGTCTTCTTATCGATCGGACGATCATGACATCTTTAAGATGTGTACGATATCCTCGTGATATGCAAGACATTCTTGAGATATAATCTAACTCATCCAATCAGCAAAGAGATACGAGGATAGAAATATTTCAAGATAGATGATCCGAACTATAACTTTATATGATAGCATATCAGAGGTTGTATGAGCCCTACATAACACAGTTGATATTTATATATTGTTATAATATATCATGAGGTTAATTTTTAGTGTATATGAAATATATCATAGATCACTTGATCTCAAACAAAGAGTTATTATGTTGAACGAAACTCTTACATAATTTACTTCTGGTTCAGATACAGACATTTTTAAAGGAGTGTAGTATAGGGGAGGATTATTATTTTTTACTATAATATAAATGATATCACATATAAAATGATAAACTAAGAAAATAAAAAAGATGACACTAGGTTAGAATAGTGGAATTAAAATTGGTTAAATTTAAAGTTAGATGCATTAAACTACTATAATTTTATAATGAGATGTTTTTTTAACAATAAAAAAAGAGCCATGTGATTTAAAAACTATACGCGCCCTTTGATGGTGAAATTTGTCACCCAATAATTTCACACGGTTGATTCTACGATCGCCTATCAAAAAAGATAAATTAAAAAAATTATAATTGACCAATAAGGTGAATTTTTTCCCCCTCGACTTCCTCATCCTTGAGAAGTTGCTTCAGCTGTGTCAGTATTTTATTCATTTCACATAACAAAATATATATAAAAGTAGAGAAGCTACGAGAGTGACACGGCATGCTTGGAAAACCATGCGACTGCGGAATCAGGGGCCCACTTTTCCTTCCCTTGTTTTGCTTTGATGCCCACCGATTAAATAACATATAAACCTGAGCTGCGCGCCACTAGCTCTCGTGTTATTTCATTTACCAGAGGGACCTGTGAAGGCAACGAACCCCGTCCCCCATGTAGCGGAGACTAAAGTTTTGATTCAGGTGCTATCATAAATGATGGGACGAATTGCTTAGATAATAAGGATTTGAATTTACTCGGACGTATTATATTATATTATATTATATTTGAGAAGTTTAAGTTATTTCTGATGCTGAATGATTTGTTTAATTTTTTTTTATACTTATTGATTTATTTAGTGGTCGATAGAAACATCTTTTCTGATCAGATTTGACTTATAAGAATTGTAGAATCCTAGCTAAATTATTTTTTTTTTAAAAAAAAATGAGTGATATTTCTTTGATAAAATGAAATTCTAATCTTTAAATGTTGTGTCCAAAGGATATTTATATATTTTTATAATAGTATGATATTATTTACTTTAGAACTAGGTCCTTATGACTTTACTCTTGTGCTCTCCCCCAAAGTTTTCATGTCAATGGAGATATGTAAACATCCTTTGGGTATAACAAATGATATCAGAGTTATGGTTCAGACCAGATGTAATGTGGGGTAACCTTGAACGAAGTTGAGGGTAGGCCTAGAGCAGGTCACGGTGACTGGATACTTGCGGGGAGGCGAGTAAGTCAGGATGACCGGATGCTCGCATGGAGACCCGGAGTAGGCCAAGAGGAACCAGATGTGGATGCTCGCGAGGAGGCCCAGAGCAGGGTTATAAGGGCCTAGGCCCAAAGTGGACAATATTATGTCATTGTGGAAATATGTGTTGGGACAATTTTCCTAGGTCAAGTTTGACTAGTTTGACTAAGCTTGAGTTGAGTCAAGCTTGAGTCAGAGTTTGAGTTTTGATGTTTGACAATATATGGAGATTGCTAGCTAGGGCAATCGTCCATTTGACAATATATGGAGATTGCTGGAGCAATCGCCCGATTGTAGAGATGGTCAAGGAATTGACCAGGTTGATGAGAAGAAGTCAAGTAGGTCAAGGTTGACAGGAGACTTGACTGGGAAAGTCCTAATTGGAGATTAGGCAAAGGTAAGTCCAACAGGAAGGTTGGCAAGAGTGAAAATCCAAGTAGGTCAGTGTTGACCAGACTTGGTGGTGAAAGTCCTGATAAGTGAGATCAGACAATTGGAAAGTCCTAGTATAGCTAGGCAAAGGGAAAGTCCTGGTGAGGAGCCAGGCAACTGGAAAGTCCAAGTGTGATCTTGGCAAAAGGAAAGTCCTGTGAGGAGCCAGACAATTGGAAAGTCCAAGTGTGATCTTGGCAAAGGAAAAGTCCTAGTGAGGAGCCAGACAATTGAAAAGTCCAAGTGTGATCTTGGCAAAGCAAGTCCTAGGGTGATTTGGCTAGGAGAACCCGACAACTAGGATGAGGCCGATGGAAGCTCTAGAAGGAAATGCGTGAAGGATGGGGAGATATCCGAGGGACGCAAGGCAGATGGAGGAGGCTAGAAGGCTAGTTCGAGGTTGGTCGGGAGTACCCAAATGCTAGGAGTACAAACCCAACAGGTCACGGTTGACCGAGAGTTGGGTTTGGGGAGCTGGACTTGAGTTTGAGTCAAGTCCAGGGTGTTCAGCCGATTGGGCGATTGATTGAACATGCTCCAATCGATCAGCCGATCGATTGGAGTGTGCTGCGATTGTGGGAAGGCCCAATCGATCGGTCGATTGATTGGGAGGTGAAATCGCGAGCATAGAGGCGTTCCCAATCGATCGGGCTATCGATTGGGAGCTGCCAATCGGTCGGTCGATCGATTGGGCAGCAGAAGCTTTCGCGCGGGCGCGAGAGCACAGAATGGTCCTGAATCGATCGGGCGATCGATTCAGGAAGTCTCAATCGATCGGTCGATAGATTGGGAAGTGACCATTGGGCAAGTTGCAGGTGATGGACGACTGCGATGAAGCGGTGCTAACGTGGCAATTGATTGGGGATGAATTGGATCGATTGGGAGCACTATTTAAAGCCTGGGCGGAGCGTTTTCTTTGTAGAACTTTGCATTCTTCTTGCTGCGACTTTGTGCGATCTTCACAGCGACTTCTCCACAGCTTTCCCCGCCAGTCTTGAAGTTTCTTGGAGGCACATTCAAGTCAAGAGGTGAGTTACGATAAGAAGAAGAAGAAGCTAGCGTTTTATATAAAATCTTGTAAGAGTTACTTGTATTTGGCTTTCTTCTTGCTTATTGTTGTAGTGTGAGCTTGTAAGGCTTCTCCGCCTTCGGTAGTTACCATAAAGGAGGGTTTTCATAGTGGAGGGTGTGTGAGTGTGTGGATCCTTGGACTAGTCACCTCTTCTTGAGGTGGATACCAAGTAAATCCTTGAGTTAGTGTTGTGTGAGTCATGTATTTCATTTCCGATGCATATCAACAACAAGACGAAGCAAACGATGCAAGGAGCGCGATGAAACGCTATTCACCCCCGTCTAGCGGGCATATCGGTCCTAACAATTGGTATTAGAGCGAGGACGCTCTTCTAAGGACTAACTGCAAGAGAGAAACAGCTAGAGGAAGAATAAGATGGAGAGTGAAGGACCTCTCGGATGGGACATCCAGATTCCACCTCCGTACGACAAAGAAGACTTCAATTTTTGGAGGACAAGGTTGGAGACTTGGTTCCAAATGGATTGGAACCAATGGGTGGTCTTGGAGGACCCATTTGAAGCTCCAACGGACAAGAATGGTAAACGCCTCCGACCTCGACATTGGACCGAGGAATAAAAGGAGCAAGCCGAGGCGGATAAGGAGATAACAAATATATTGTTAAATTTACTACCTTCTAATATTATTGTGAGTATAGGTGAATACACAAGTGCAAGTGATCTTTGGAAAAAGATCAACGCATATCATGAGAACCCTACAAAATTCCAAGGTGTGGAGGAGCCCAAGGAGAAGGGCTTAGTGGTCCAAGAGGAGAAGGACCAATCCGATGTTGACACGAGGTCAACATTCGAGGAGAAGAAGGAAAAAGAGGAGAAAGAAGATGAGGAGCGATCTTCTACATCCTCAAGAGAGGAAGAGATGGAAGCATCCATATCCTCAAGAGAAGAAGAAGAAGAAGATGATGCAACCTCCATAATTTAAGTTACATCAAATGGAAAATCAAGCATCATCCCTACAAGTAAAGGTATAGAAATTTCAATAGTAAAAAATAAAAATCATATCATTTGCTTTGAGTGTAGGGAGCATGGACACTACAAGAGCAAGTGTCCAAAGTTGGCCAAGAAGAAGAGCCAATTAGTATCTAAGGGCAAGGAGAAGCCCAAAGAGACAATCCCCACAACAAAGAAGAGCAAGGAACATATTGTGTGTTTCTTGTGCAACCAAAATGGACATTATCGAAGCCAATATCCAAAGGGGAAGAAAACAACTAAAGTCAAAGGAGGAAGCACAAGTCTAGGGGGAGCTTCCAAGATAAAAATCAAGGTATCATTTAATGAACCTATTCCTTTGACACATGATAAAAAGCATGCTAGAAATAACTTTTATCATTTTAATGCTAACTATCATGAAAGTAGGAAGCATGATCGTATTAAGGGTAAATATATTCCTCCTCATGCTAGATTTACCACACCTAAGGTTAGGGAGGTAGATAACTACTTAGGCAATAACTCTAAGAACTTTAGATATATGCCTAAATATAGAAATGCTCATAGGAGTCAAGAAAAATCCAAATCTATGGATTTAATGAAGGAGAACCAAGTCTTGAGGTCAAGACTTGAAAACTTAGAAAGGACCCTAGCAAGAATGGAAAATCTTCTTAAGGGTCAAAATAAGCATAACTTAGGAAAAGCTAGACAAGAGTCATCCAATGACTATAGAGATTTGGGATACAAACCTAAAGCCAAGAAGGATGTGACTTCCTTTCATAGGGTTCCATATAGCTATGGAACCAAACCTAAGACTAGTGGTCAAGCTAAAAGTACAAGGGAAGTTGTCCCTAAGAGTATTTTTGCAAAGACCAATGTGACTAAGACTTCTAAGAAGTCTAATAATGTCACAAAGAATGTCACAAGGGAGGTCATCCCTAGAGTTGAGTTAGTAAAGGTGACTAAGGCTCCAAAAAGGTTAAACAAAGTCACAAATAAGGTTACAAGGGGAGTTAGCCCTAGAAGTGACCTAGTGGAAGTGACCAAAGCTTCTAAGAAGCCTAGAAAGGTCCTTAGGAAGGTATCTAGGGAAGTCATCCCTAGTGAGTACCTAGAGCATCCAAGGAGCATCAATAGGTTTTGGGTTCCTAGGAGCATATTCTCTACACCCTAGATGGATTTAGAGAGTGTCAACTCCAATTGGAAAGGTAGTCAACCCAACCTTGATGAAGTTGGCACTTGGAGAGCATTTTCAAAGGTTTACTAACCTTTGAAAATGAGAAGGATTAAGTGTTACTCTTTGAGAAGAGCAAAACGTGTCAAGTCTTGAGAAATTGGACTTAAATTTAAATTAGCAAAAATGCAAAAAGAAATACCAAGTTGAAAATTTGGTATTCTATTGAGGGGTTAAGGGAAAATTGAAACCTTAATCAAATTGTTTACTCTTTGGAAGAGTAAAATGTGTCAAACTTTGAGGATTTGAACTTAATTTGAATTGACACATTAGAAAAGGATAAGAAATGCCAAGTTGGGGTTTTGACATTTTCTTAGAAGGTTAAAGGTGAATCTAAATCTTAATTTGATTTCATTTACTCTTTGAAAGAGTAAAATGTGCCATATTTTGAGGAATTTGTTTAATTTAAAATGACACAAATTTAGAAAGGGAAAAAGAAATGTCAAAATTGGGTTTGACACTTTCTTGATGAAATTGGGCAATCTAGGATTTAATTTTAAGGTTTTAGCTAAGGTTTAAGAATACTTAGATAGATTATCTAGGTATATTTTATTTATGCTAAAATGCCATGATTGTTTGTCAATTATATGTCATGACATCATATTTATTTTTATATTCATGATTATTATGAAAAATACAAAAATACCATGTCATGTCATACATACGTCATGTAGCTATAGGAAATTTTCTTTTGAAAATTACTTATTTTGATGTATGCCATGTAACATCATGCATTATGTTAATTTCCTTATAATTAAGGACAAAAGGTATGATGGATGATCGGTGGCCGGCTTGAAGGGGGGTTGGATAGCTAGGCCACCCCCAAATCGATTTCTTCTCTACAATACGTTAGTTTGCGCAAGCGGAAATAGAGAAACTAAAAACAAAGAAACACAAACGAGAATACAAACGCTAACACGCTCAATGTAACGTGGTTCGGAGATTGCTTGCTCCTACTCCACGACGTGTCCTTGAGGTGGACGAGCCCTTGATCCTTTGGTGGATCAGTCCCCGGCAATCTCCGGCTAAAGCTTCTCCTTCTCGGTGGAGCAAACCTCTCACAAGAGCACTCTTCCTCTTTACAAGATGGAGTTAGAATTAGGAGGAAGAGAGTTGGCTTGGAAGCTTTGGGCAAGATTCAGAAGGTTTACAATGAGTATCAGTAACCCCTTCAATGCCCCAAAGCTCCCCTTAAATAAGAGGAAAGAGTTGATCATCAATCAACTCAAACCCTGACACCAGTCGACTGGTCCATGCACCAGTCGACTGGTGCTAGCCGTTAGGCAACACCAACGGCTCTCTTTAGAGCCCGTTTTCTGCCAACGGTCATGTACCAGTCGACTGGTCCCCTTAGTCGAAAAGCACAGAATGCTTCTGTGCATTCTGTGAAGCTGGATCAGTCGACTGGTCCCATTACCAGTCGACTGGTCTCAGTACATTCACTCCTCTCATCCTTTCCGGAGTCGCCTTTGAAGTCCTCTTCCTCGGCCTTCGTCCCTCAGATGCACCCGAGCCCGTGGCTCCTCTCCGTGCCATCCTTCACGCTGCCTTGAAGTCCACTTCCTTCGGCTCCACTCCATTGCTCCTCGTCCGTGCGGTCCCTCGGATGTCTTCCACACCATCCTTCACCGACTCAACGATCCGAGCCCTTGGATGAGCTTCCCACACTTGGCCGCACCAAGTTCTCATGTGTTCCACAAAGTCCTGCATGACTCAAACACATATCAAATACATATGAAAGCCTAACTTAAACTCTTTGACACACACATCAAAACCTAGGTCGATTGCACCAACAAGGTATTCATTAAGAATGGTAAATATCCCAACAAGTGGGATTATACCAAATGACATCCTAGGTGGATGATCATAAGTCTCTTAATGCCTAGATAGATATACATGATCCCTTAGTTTAGGGCAAAAATAAATATACATCTCACAAAGAATCATAAGGTGAATTGTATATGCTTTAGTACACATTAGATACAAGTGAGATGTTAGGATGGTGAACAAACTCAAGATGTTGATTTAGTGCATCTTGTTGAGTTTTAGGTTCATCAAAACATATAGTTATATGTCTTCCAATCATTGGAAAAGCTAATGTACAAGTCATGTACATTGAGCCCAAAGAACATGATTGGATATTGGTTTTGAAAATGATTTTAAAATGCTTTTGGAAAACCTTGGTGAAAATTATCTTTTGATAGTGATCGTCATTGAATAGTTAGACACAAACTTGAGGAAAACACTAAAGTTTTTACAAGTTTTCAAATTTGTGTCAATCTTTGAAAATAAGAAGTATTTTCATAGAAAACTATTTTTCCTTGATAAAATATACCCTAAATAATATCTACATGAATTTTCATGATTTTTAGAATTTTGTAGAATTTTTGGGGAGTTTATGAATTTCACTGAAATTGAATTTCAGGAAATCAGAAACCCAATCGATCAGCCGATCGATTGGGATGAGTTCGATCGATCAGCCGATCGATTGGGAAGACATGTCCCGCGAACAGAAGGGTATTGAATCGATCAGCCGATTGATTGACCCTGTCTGGATCGATCAGTGGATCGATTCAGAGGGCATTTCTACGAGCAGTACCTTGCGGAATCGATCAATGGATCAATTGAAGTGATTTCAATCGATTGAGTCCCAACTTCAATCGATTGGGAAGTCTGATTTTGGCCTGAAAAGCCTGATTTCAGCACCTCAAGTCACTTCGAGTCCCGTTAACCACTCCAAACCCATTGGAATACATTTGTAGATATTTAGGGGGAGTTTTCTTGATGAAAACAAGTATGGATTGGTTAAGAGAAACCAAAGTGAAGTTTAGGATAAGGTTTAATTTCAATTCTGAATTTTGGAACCTTAAAACTTCAAGTTTTAGTTTTCAAGGGTCATTAACCATTCATAACCCTTTGGGATATATTTGTATACACTTAGGGGGAGTTTTCTTGATGAAAACAAGCATGTATTGGTTAAGGCAGACTTAGGTGAAGTTTAGGTTGAGGTTTAGTTTCATTATTGAATTTTGAACCTCAAAACTTTGAGTTTTAGTTTTCCTAATTATTTAGGAATCCCAAGTCATTATTGGTGCAATGATAGAAGTTTGACCATGTTTTTAGGGGGAGTTACTGTTGGAATCCCAAGGTTGTTTTGGTGTGATCAACAAGTTAAGTTAGGTCCTGTGTGTTTTTAACCTTGTGTCTAAGTGTGCAGGAGCTTAGGAGCATAGGTAGTCGAGCGGAAGACGCAGCTAGCGAGAAGGACGACAGTCTGAGGGATGAGGTGCTGCGGAAGAGTACACCGACGGATGAGAAAGAAGCGTACGGTGGTTCTAAGGGACGAAAGCTGGGGCGGAAGATTGCTCGGGGAGCAAGAGACGCAGCTAGCGAGAAGGACGGCAAGCGGTGCGCCCGAGGAACGAAGACTGCGGATGAGTAAGCAAGCAGACGAGAAGGAAACACGCGGCGATTCCGAGGGACGAGAAGCCGGAGGGAAGCTCACTCGAGAAGACCGGAAGTTGGGTTCGGGTGAGACCTTTTCCGGATGGCAGAGATCACCCAAGCGAACGGATCCGGAGTAGAAGACCCGGATCGAGCCGAACCGAACCAGAGCAGAGGTCCCGGATGAAAAAGTCAACCATTGTTGACTTTTGGCTCCGGGGCGCCTAGAGCAGTCTGGGGCGGCCGGAGCAGCCTGGGGCGTCTAGAACCCTTCCGGGCGCCCGGACCTGTTTTGTTGATTAGATCGCATCAAACACGATATGAACGTTGGGGATAAAGTTTTATTCCCCCAGGGCGTCCGGAACCCCTTCCAGGCGCCCCGACCAAGGCTATAAATATAGCCTTGATCTAGAAGCTTTTCATCAATTCTGAAATTGTAAACAACACTTGTGCGCTTCCACTGTTTAGATAAGCTTCTATCTTTCTGTGCCTACACTGCTGTAAAAAGGCTTCTTCGCCAGAAGGAGATAATAGTACGACATCTTCCTTGGATTAACAACCTCCCCGGTGTTAGTTAGAGCCCTAGAGCCAATCATTTGATGATTGTTGTATGGACTCGTTGTATCATATTCTTATATATATAAAGGCATTTGTTTATGGTTATTATGCTTACTTGTATTGGTGCCAAATAACTAAGTATAATAACGTCCTTGAGTAGAAGGTTCTTACCTATATCAATCGGTTAGTTGAATCGATAGTGAGATGATATAGGGAACACTACTCTTAATCATTCCTAGTCAAGTATTAGCATTCAGGGACAATGTTAATGCGACGAGACTAGCATGTATGTCAACTCGATGACTTGATCTCACAAGTCATGGATATAGAGATATCAAGTTGACACATGGGTATGCATTGGAGAATGTATACTGAATGACCCGCCATGAGAAAGTATCATGGATCGTTATATGAGTGTCATATACTTTCTCATGTGGCTATTAGTATGACTATTAGTCCTTGACCTGAAGTCACCGTGGTTCCCTATATAAGGAGTTACATACTTTTGCTTCGTCAAACGTCACCCGTAACTGGGTGGTCTATAAAGGCGATTACTGGGTATGTAATAAATTATGCGGAGGGATGTGAGTGATGTAGATGAGATCTATCCCTCCTATATGACGGGAGAGACATCGATATTCTTGATAGAGTGAGATCACTAAGTGCATGGTCATGCCCAAATGAGTCAATATGAGATGTTGAGCTCATTTGATTGAGTGAGTCTACTTGGATTGAAGATTTAGATTGATTAGAGGATGACACGGTCTATGCCTCACATTGATCAATCTAGATGTCAGGGATAGAAGGACACTTGTCATATATTGTGAAGAGTCACAATTAGTAGTCACAAGGTGATGTTGGTTCTCAACATTCTTATAACTTGGGTAGTAATGATGTGTTGCTAGATACCGCTCATTACTTATGTTTCTAAATGAGTTTAGGAGCATTACCAATGTTATAAGAACCTATAGGGTCACACACAAAGGGCAATTAGATGGAGATTAGGTTCATTTGATGAACCTAAAGGATTAGGTCCATGTGATGAACCAAATTGGATTAAGAGTAATCCAAAGTAACTAATTGAGTTGGACTCAATTTGGTTCATGTGTTAAATGAGTCTAATTTGGACTTAGACTCATTGAGCTAATTTAATTCAATGAATAGAGATTCATTAAATTAAAATTGACTTGAACCAATGGTTAGATTTGATCAACCATGGGAGAGAAGTGATCAAGTTTGACTTGACTTGAGAGGAAGATTAAATGTCAAGTTTGACTTGACCATTGCCACCTCATTTGTGAGTTGGCATTAAGTAGGCCAATGATGATGTTCCACATCATCAAGGTTGGCTTATGTGTGTGCCACATCATAAGGGAGATCAAGAGTTGTGACTCTTGATATCCCATGGGGTTTAAAAGCCCCCTCTTGAAGTGGCCGGCCCCTTTATGTGAGCATTTGATGTGCTTGGTGTAACTCTCATCTTCTTCCTCAAGCTCTCTCTTCTCCCCCTCTCCTCCACCTTGGCCGAACCTTTCAAAGGTACTAGCACACTTTTTTTTTGGTTTCTCCATCTCTTGCTTGTGTGGATACACATAGAGGAGTATCTACTTTGATACTCTCGAGATCCGGCGAACCTTGGACGAGCGGGATTAGCGAAGGGCATCGCATCAAGGGTAAAGCTCTTCTCCTTTGTAGATCTAGTTTAGATCTAGGCTAGAAACTCGTACTCGAAGTTTTACATAAATTTTATTTCTTCGCACGGATCCGGTGGCGGGGTTTCGGGGTTTCCGCAACGCAAAAAGCGGTTTTTGCGGCCCGAAAAACCCAACAGTGGTATCAGAGCCACGTGCGAAGCACGTATGAGTTTTTGTTTGTATTTTTATGAAAAATATCAGTTCTGTAATATTCTGTAAATTTACTGTTTTTATAGATTTTATGGGTATTTTTCTCACAGAAGCGAAGCACAAGAGTTTAGACACTTGTAGGCTTCACTACCGAGAAAATTTTTCTGAAACGACAAGGTTTCGCCCCAAATCATTTTTGGGCAGCGGGCTAAGGCGCTGTAGGATCGCTTAGGAACACTGTGATGGTTATATCGCGGGTAGGGGTGCTGCCTCTAATCCCCAAGGGGCTTCGTTCCGCGATTGCGCCCGAAAATCGCTAAACGGGACCGTCAAGAATTTTTACTCATAAATCGTAACAATATTAGACAAAAATTATAGAAATTTATGGAAATTACATAATTTAGAATTGTGTATCATTTTGTGATGGTCATGGCCCAAAAGACCCCAATTTGATTGAAAATTATGTTGTAATTCATAATACGGTCTGCGTGCCGTCATGTGATTGTGCGTGTTGTATATTTGATACGCGACTTGCGTGTCGTGCCTTTCTATTTATTTATTCCTGTTGTAAATAGTTTAGACTCGAATGTAACTCGAGTTTCACCTTTTGTAATGTACAAAATGAGGCGGTGGAAGGTTCACTCGAGACGGAGTTACGAGGAGGGTGCGAGCAACACAAGGTGGTCAAAGGAAGAAGTTTGAGAAGTTGTTGACCTTAGGTTGACCATCCGATCTTCTCATTGGCTTGAGAAGATCGTAGTAGGGCCATGACTAATCACAAAATTAATTAATTTTTTATGTGTGTATATGTGATGCATGCTAGATTAGTAATTAATTAGTACCTTAACGATTAGATTAGATCTAAGTCGCGCACATGATGCACCTCCATGATTAGATTAGATCTAAATCGAGTATATGATACACATCGTCGATTAGATTAGATCTCAATCATGTCAACTCAAAAATGCCTACCATGCCGTGATACCTATCACTACCTCGATCACATGTTGTTGTTGAATCTGCCAAAGCAAAGCAACACATATTATATTGGTAGGGTACGGAGGGACAATCTTGGTCCCGCCTATCAACGCATGGGTGAGTAAAAACTCAATTAGATTGAGTACAACTAGTTAAATCAAGTTTAACTGTAGGCATTTATCCAATAGTTGGAAGATGGGACAAAATCACGTTTATATTAACTCTTGGGCGTATTAGCCAAAGCTAACTCGAGTTTTAATATAAATGCGGATCTTAATCCTATATACAAGAGTTGCATAGAGATGTAATTGGTAATTAGTTACCTACCGATCATACTAAGTCTTGGGTGATTTAGCCAAAGCTAACTCAGGGCATAGTATGATGTGGATCTTGTCCCACATGAATTATAGAATTCAGTGGGAGCATCATTTAATTAAATGCCTAATTAGATGATTAATAGAATATGATATTTATTTTCTGCATTTTTATGTTGTAGATTACCATGTCGTCAAACACGAACTCCTTCTCCCTGCGTTCTGTCCTCGATAAGGACAAACTCAATGGAGCTAACTTCCTGGACTGGTACAGGAACTTGAGAATTGTTCTCACACAGGAACGAAAATTGTACGTCCTGGAGTAGCCCATTCCTGAGGCACCTCCTGCCACTGCCACGCGAGCTGACCGTGATGCTTATAAGAAGCATCAAGATGACGCATTAGATGTGTCCTGTCTCACGCTCGCGACCATGAACTCTGAGCTTCAGAAGCAACATGAGTTGATGGGTGCTTATAATATGGTTGAACATCTTCGCCAACTATATCAAGGACAAGCTAGGCATGAGAGATTCGAGATCTCTAAGGCACTGTTTCAGTGCAAGATGCAAGATAGGACTCCCGTAGGTCCATATGTACTCAAGATGATTGGGTACATAGAAAACCTACAGAGGTTGGGATTTCCTCTTGGCCAAGAGCTGGCCACTGACTTGATCTTGCAGTCCTTGCCAGAGAGCTACAGTCAGTTTGTCATGAACTACAACATGAACGAAATTGACAAGCCACTGCCCGAGCTGCTTAGCATGTTAAGAACTGCTGAGCTCAACCTTAAGAAGGTTAAGCCCAACTCTATTCTGATGGTTCAGAAACATAAGGGCAAGGGAAAGCCCAAAGGCAAGGGAAAGTCCCAAGCCAAGGGCAAAGGCAAGGCAATGAAACCCAAAGGAGGGGTTGCCAAAGATGCTACCTGCTTCCACTGCGGTCAGACCGGGCACTGGAAGAGGAACTGCAAAGTTTATCTGGAAGATCTTAAGAAGAAGAGAAGTGAGACTTCCACTTCAGGTATCTATGTTATAGAAGTCAATCTATCTATTTCTTCATCATGGGTATTAGATACCGGATGTGCTTCTCACATTTGTACTAATGTGCAGGCGTTGAGAAATAGCAGGGCATTGACGAAGGACGAGGTGGACCTACGAGTAGGCAATGGAGTACGGGTTGCTGTTGTTGCTGTAGGAACTTATCATCTATCTCTGCCTTCTGGGCTTGTATTAGAATTAGATAAATGTTGTTATGTGCCTGCTTTAACTAAGAACATAATTTCAGTTTCTTGTTTGGACAAGAAAGGTTTTTCATTTATAATAAAGAACAAATATTGTTCAGTTTATTTAAATGATATGTTCTATTGTAGTGCACCTCTGATGAACGGACTCTATATTTTAAACCTTGAGAACCCTATCTATAACATAAGTACTAAGAGGTTCAAGTCAAAAGACATGAACCAAACCTATATCTGGCACTGTCACTTAGGTCATATAAATGACAAACGCTTATCCCAGCTCCATAAAGATGGTTTGCTGGACTCATTTGATTTCGAATCATATGAGACATGCGAGTCATGCCTATTGGGCAAGATGACCAAGACTCCCTTTAGTGGACACAGTGAGAGAGCGACTGACTTGTTAGGACTTATACATAGTGATGTATGTGGCTCTTTCAATGTTGCTGCTAGAGGTGGTTATAGTTACTTTATTACATTTACTGATGACTTCAGTAGATATGGTTATGTGTATATGATGACACATAAATCAGAATCATTTGAAAAGTTCAAAGAATTCAAGAATGAAGTACAAAATCAGCTTGGCAAGAGTATTAAGATACTTCGATCAGATCGAGGTGGTGAATACCTTAGCCATGAGTTTCGTGACTATCTAGCTGAGTGTGGGATTCTATCTCAACTCACTCCTCCTGGAACACCACAGTGGAATGGTGTATCCGAAAGGAGGAATCGTACCTTATTAGATATGGTACGATCTATGATGAGTCACACAGATCTTCCCATGTATCTTTGGGGCTATGCTCTAGACACAGCAGCCTTCATACTCAACTGAGTTCCATCCAAGGCTGTAATAAAGACACCATATAGGATATGGACTGGGAGAGATGCTCAGGTGTCTTTTATGAGGATTTGGGGTTGTGAGGCTTACGTTAGACATCAAGTCTCGGACAAACTGGGACCCAAATCCGATAAGTGCTATTTCATTGGATATCCCAAGGAAACAAAGGGATATTACTTCTACATTCCCAGTCAACACAAGGTAGTTGTGGCTAAGACTGGGGTATTTCTAGAAAGGGACTTTGTTTCTAGAAAGACTAGTGGGAGTACGTTCGATCTTGAAGAAGTTCAAGATGTGGACCATAGCACTAAAGCCTCGATGGAAGTTGAACTGGAACCACAAAGTGTTGTGGATGATGTTGTTCCACAAGGAGTTGAGGAACAACAACTAGTTCAAGTAGACCTATCTCTTCGCAGATCTGATAGGGTACGTCGTTAGCCTGAGAGATACTCATTTCTCTTGTCTGACCATGATGACGTTGTGCTCATTGAAGATGAGCCTACCTCCTATCAAGAAGCTGTAATGAGACCAGATTTTGAGAAATGGCTAGAGGCCATGAGATCCGAGATGGAATCCATGTACACTAACCAAGAATGGACTTTGGTTGATCCACCTGAAGGGGTCAAACCCATTGGGTGTAAGTGGGTCTTTAAGAGAAAGACTGACATGGATGGACTTATTTATAAGGGTCGCTTGGTAGCTAAAGATTTCAAACAAATTCATGGTATTGACTATGATGAAACTTTTTCTCCAGTAGCGATGTTTAAGTCCATTCGGATCATGCTTGCTATTGCAGCGTACCACGATTATGAGATCTGCCAGATGGATGTCAAAACTGCGTTTCTGAATGGAAACCTACTCGAGGATGTGTACATGACACAACCTGAGGGTTTTGTAAATCCACAGTATACTGGCAGAGTATGCTAGCTGCATAGGTCCATTTATGGACTAAAGCAAGCTTCTCGAAGCTGGAATCTTCGATTCGATGATGCAATCAAACAGTTTGGTTTCATCAAGAATGAAGATGAACCTTGTGTCTACAAGAAAGTTGTAGGGAACACAGTTGTCTTTCTTATATTGTATATGGATGATATACTACTCATTGGGAAAGACATCCCTTTACTGCAGTCTGTCAAGACTTGGCTAGGGACTTGCTTCTCAATGAAGGACTTAGGTGAAGCATCCCGCATTCTAGGCATATAGATCTATAGAGATAGATCTACGAGATTGCTTGGCCTAAGTTAGAGTACATACATTGACAAGGTATTACTTCGGTTTGCCATGCAGAACTCCAAGAAGGGATTTCTGCCGATGTCACATGGTATAAGTCTTTCAAAGACTCAAAGTCCCTCTTCTAGATAGGAGAGAGACCGCATGGATCAGATCCCTTTTGCTTCAGCAATAGGATCTATCATGTACGCTATGCTATGTACTCGTCCTAATGTCTCGTATGCTTTGAGCATGACGAGCAGATACCAGTCAGATCCAAGTGAAAGTCACTGGATAGCGGTCAAGAATACTCTTAAGTACTTGAGAATAACTAAATAATATTTCTTGATATATGGAGGCAATGATGAGCTAGCCGTAAAAGGTTACAGAGATGCTAGCTTCCTAACTGATCAGGATAACTATCGATCGCAGTCAAGGTTCGTGTTTTGCATAAATGGTGGTGCTGTGAGCTGGAAGAGTTTGAAGCAGGACACAGTTGCTGATTCTACAACAGAGACCGAGTATATTGCTGCATCAGAAGCAGCAAAGGAGGCAGTTTGGATCCACAAGTTCATTATTGAGCTTGGGGTGGTTCCTAGCATAGCTGATCCTGTAGAGCTCTATTGTGACAACAATGGAGCAATTGCGCAGGCTAAGGAACCTCGCTCACACCAGCGGACCAAACACATACTACGGTGCTTCCATCTCATTCGAGAGATTATCGATAGAGGAGATGTGAAGATTTACAGAGTACCCACAGAGGCTAACATCGCAGATCCCTTGACCAAGGCTTTGGCACAGAGAAAGCATGATGGTCACACTAGGTCTTTGGGCCTTAGAGCCTATACTGATTGGCACTAGTGCTAGTGGGAGATTGTTAGTTAGAGCCCTAGAGCCAATCATTTGATGATTGTTGTATGGACTCGTTGTATCATATTCTTATATATATAAAGGCATTTGTTTATGGTTATTATGCTTACTTGTATTGGTGTCAAATAACTAAGTATAATATCGTCCTTGAGTAGAAAGTTCTTATCTATATCAATCGGTTAGTTGAATCGATAGTGAGATGATATAGGGAACACTACTCTTAATCATTCCTAGTCAAGTATTAGCATTTAGGGACAATGTTAATGCGACGAGACTAACATGTAGGTCAACTCGATGACTTGATCTCACAAGTCATGGATATAGAGATATCAAGTTGACACATGGGTATGCATTGGAGAATGTATACTGAATGACCCGCCATGAGAAAGTATCATGGATCGTTATATGAGTGTCATATACTTTCTCATGTGGCTATTAGTATGACTATTAGTCCTTGACCTGAAGTCACCATGGTTCCCTATATAAGGAGTTACATACTTTGGCTTCGTCAAACGTCACCCGTAACTGGGTGGTCTATAAAGGCGATTACTGGGTATGTAACAAATTATGCGGAGGGATGTGAGTGATGTAGATGAGATCTATCCCTCCTATATGATGGGAGAGACATCGATATTCTTGATAGAGTGAGACCACTAAGTGCATGGCCATGCCCAAATGAGTCAATATGAGATGTTGAGCTCATTTGATTGAGTGAGTCTTCTTGGATTCAAGATTTAGATTGATTAGAAGATGACACGGTCTATGCCTCACATTGATCAATCTAGATGTCAAGGATAGAAGGACACTTGTCATATATTGTGAAGAGTCACAATTAGTAGTCACAAGGTGATGTTGGATCTCAACATTTTTATAACTTGGGTAGTAATGATGTGTTGCTAGATACTGCTCATTACTTATGCTTCTAAATGGGTTTAGGAGCATTGCCAATGTTATAAGAACCTATAGGGTCACACACAAAGGGCAATTAGATGGAGATTAGGTTCATTTGATGAACTTAAAGGATTAGGTCCATGTGATGAACCAAATTGGATTAAGAGTAATCCAAAGTAAACTAATTGAGTTGGACTCTATTTGGTTCATGTGTTAAATGAGTCTAATTTGGACTTAGACTCATTGAGCCAATTTAATTTAATGAATAGAGATTCATTAAATTAAAATTGACTTGAACCAATGGTTAGATTTGATCAACCATAGGAGAGAAGTGGTCAAGTTTGACTTGACTTGAGAGGAAGATTAAAGGTTAAGTTTGACTTGACCATTGCCACCTCATTTGTGAGTTGGCAATAAGTGGGCCAATGATGATGTTCCACATCATCAAGGTTGGCTTATGTGTGTGCCACATCATGAGGGAGATCAAGAGTTGTGACTCTTGATATCCCATGGGGTTTAAAAGCCCCCTCTTGAAGTGGCCAGCCACTTTATGTAAGCATTTGATGTGCTTGGTGTAACTCTCATCTTCTTCCTCAAGCTCTCTCTTCTCTCCCTCTCCTCCACCTTGACCGAACCTGTCAAAGGTGATAGCATACTTTTTGTTTGGTTTCTCCATCTCTTGCTTGTGTGGATACACATAGAGGAGTATCTACTTTGATACTCTCGAGATCCGGTGAACCTTGGACGAGCGGGATTAGCGAAGGGCATCACATCAAGGGTAAAGCTCTTCTCCTTTGTAGATCTAGTTTAGATCTAGGCTAGAAACTCGTACTCGAAGTTTTACGTAAATTTTATTTTTTCGTATGGATCCGGTGGCGGGGTTTCGAGGGTTTCGTAACGCAAAAAGCGATTTTTGCGGCCCGAAAAACCCAACACCCGGTTGTAACCAAGTCAACTCTCTGTGAGCCTTTAACTTTATGTTTCCTGATTTTATTTGTTGCTTTTATTTGATGCAAGTATTCTGTTGAAAGTTTGAGAAGGGTACTTTTGTTTTAGTTTTACAAGGCTATTCAACCCCCCCTTTTAGCCGGCCGCAACGTTTCTACAAGTGGTATCAGAGCCGAGGCGCTTCAGGAGGACTAACCGCCAAACGAAGCAACGAGATGGCCGGACCAAGCATCCACCCACCGAAATACGAAGGGCACTTCACTACCTGGAAGAATCTGATGCAGGTATTTTTTACAACATACTTTGAATTAACCTTAATAATAGAATCTGGCTATGTAGCTCCAGAAGGTAAGGAAAAATGCCAATGGACAAAAAAGGAGCAGGCTGAATTCGTGACGAACGGTAAAGCAGAATACCATCTGCTAAGCTTTCTTCCACCCCAAGAAGTCAATAGGATCGGGCGCTACGACTCGGCAAAGGAACTTTGGGAGAAGTTCCTCGAGCTGCACGAAGGGACGCCCGAAGCCAAGCTCGCCAGAAGAGATCTACTTCGCAATCAGCTCACCAACCTGCGACTTGGGGAAGACGAGTCAGTCGCACATCTGCACTTGAGAATAAAAGAAATTATTACTAGACTTTCGAATCTCGAAGAAAAGGTAAGTGACCGAGATTCGCTCAGGTACGCTTTAAATTCCTTTCCTAGAAATACCAAATGAGCATCATTAGTAGATGCATTTTACATTTCTAAAGATTTAGAAAAGATTTCATTAGAAGAATTCTTTTCAACATTTGAAGTGCATGAGTCAAGATGTGCAGGAATGAAGGAGCCCAAGAACAACGTCACTCTCAAAGCCTCGAGAGACGAACCAGAATCGGAATCCTCTCTCGACGACGAGGAAATGGTAATGATGGTAAGAAGATTCAAGAAACTTTGTAAATCCAGATCTACTAACCATCCGCAGGGAAAGAAGAAAAGAACGATCCGCTGCTACCACTGTGACGAAGAAGGGCACGCCAAGGACAATTGCCCCAAACTGAAGAACAAGGACAAGGAGAAGGGTAAGAAGCCTATCCAAAAGTGAAAGGCCCTAAAGGCGACGTGAGACGATACGTTATCCGACTTAGAAGTTGAGGCATTCTCCGGAATCGCACTGATGGCGAGTCATCAAGACGACAACTGCAAGTCAAGCTCTTCCGAGATGAGCATCGAGAGCATCGATGAAGGGGGAGCTTCGTCAGAAGAAAGTAGCAGTTCAGGGGGAGACACGGACAACGAACTCGACAAGGTAAGTCAGGTACGTTCTCTTCCTCTCGATAAACTTTTTAAATTTGTTAAGTTATTAACTAAAGACTGCTGTAAATTAGAAAAGGAAATCAAAAATTTAAAAATAATTTTAGCTAAATCCTGTCCTTTAGAAGAATTAGATAAATCAAAATTGGAAAATGAAAAATTGAAATTAGAAATTTCAAATAGATAACTTAAAAAACTATGCATGTTCATCTAAAACCAATTTTAGAAGATTTAATAATTTAAATTAGTACTTTAAATATCACCCGGAACAAATTAGGAACATTTCAAGAAAATATGTCCCTAAAAACTTTTTAGTTAATCCAGTAGGTTGGAACCTATATTGGGTTCCTAAATCATGCTTAAACTAAATTTTAAAATTAAAATTAGCGCTTTAAGTGAGAAAATTAAACAAATAATTTCTTTATGAGGCTTTGTCAAGGAAGTGATTGTTGCTCCAATAACTAAGAAGGTCTAGTGCCTCGCCACGACCTGTAAGCCAAAATATTGAAATAAATGTTTAATTAACTTACTAATGAAGCATTAATACAAGAATTAATTAGTGCTTTAAAAAGGTTATTCAAAACATTTTATTTCAATTTAGAAATTTACTTACTTAGAATTTTTTTTAATTGCCTAAGTCATTTTTTTAAAAAAAACTGTGCTTAAAAATTCTCAAAAATTTTAAGTTAGACTTTTTTTTCAAAAATATGTTACTTAGGATTTTTTTTGTACTTAGAAAATTCTCAAAAATCATTTTCTCCTAAAAGTTAAAAAAAAAAATTCCTAAAACTAGAAATCTCAACTTAAATTGCTTAGAAAATTTTTCTAAATTTCTTAAAAACTTAGAATTTTTTTAAATATTTTTTCTAAGCCTTTAACTCTTAGATTGTTTTTCTTGGAACCCCATTTTTTTTGTGATCAAAGGGGGAGAAGGAAAAGTATAAGTCAAGGGGAAGGTAGATAGATTTAATTTTTTATTTTTTATCTTGTCAATCTTTTTGCCCTTAAATTGCAAATTAAGTTAATTTACTTAATCTTATTTTATGTCTATTATAACCCTAGCTTAACTTGGGTTGATCACACCAGAAAGGGGGAGATTGTTGGAACCCCAATATTGTTTTGGTGTGATCAACAAGTTAAGTTAGGTTCTGTATGTTTCTAACCTTGTGTCTAAGTGTGCAGGAGCTTAGGAGCACAGGTAGTCGAGCGGAAGATGCAGCTAGCGAGAAGGACGACAATCCGAGGGACGAGGTGCTGCGGAAGAGTACACCGGCTGTAACACCCCACCCTCCTCACTACTAGACTGTGAGGGCGGAGCGCTACTGGACTACTAACTTTACTTAATTAGAGATGTTCACATGTAAAGATCAATACATAAACTCTAAAAAAAACTCAAAACATACAATTAACTAGCAGCGGAAGACTAAATGACTCATCTAATACATTCTTAATAAATGACAATCTTAATAAATTCTTATACTAGGTCCCAAGGCTTCTATAGTCCAGACATCACACATCCATCCGCACCTCCTTGTCACCTTCCTTTGCTATAACTTTTCCTTTCCTTTATCTGCAGTAAGAGGAAATGCAACTATAAGCAAAATTGCTTAGTAAGTGCTATCTAACTCACAAAACTCGAATATGCATGTGAATAAAATAAATCTAAAACTGATTTGTGAAGTTTTGAAAACTATTTCCATAATAGATAAAAATAATAATCAAACTGTAGATGGGTCCGGCAACTGTACTTGCTATGCGCGCATCCCTAACTAGACCCGAGATAGCTGGTCCCTAATCTAGTAGGGTTTACTCGGTTATCTAAACCTAGGGACGACTATGGGAGCCCAACCCAAGGATAACTAAGAGTCAAGCACAGTGCCACTGATAAAAGTAAAATACTGATTTATAAGCTGATTTATCTTAATTACTTCTTCTTTAAATGCCTTGGCATTTTAACAAGCACCTTGTGTGCCAAAAATCCATAAAGTCTTGACTTTGGGATCTACTTAAGGCCTTGGCCTTTTTCTTTCTTTTCTTTATCTTTCTTATACTTGTTAATACCTCTAATAAAAGAATGCTTCTTTAAAAAGAAACTGAAATGTTTAAGCAAATTCTAACTTTGAAATGCTTAAACAAAAATCTACATACTATGCTAATCAAAATTCTACATACTACACTAACCAAGATTCTGCATTCTATGCTACACTATTTCTGCATACTATGCAAACATAAATTCTGCACTATAATACTTAACCAAACTGCACTATAATCTTTTTCTTTAAAAACTGCACTATAAGTTCCACCAAAAATCTGCACTATAAACTTTAAAGAAATCTGCACCATAAGCTCTTAAGAAATCTGCACTACAAGCTCTAAAGAAATCTGCTCTAAAGAAATCTACATTTTAAGCTCTAAAAAAAATCTGCACTACAAGCTTAATTAAAATCTGTACTATAAGCTTACCTAAAAATCTACACTTATAAGCTTAATTAAAATCTTCACTATAGACTTAATTAAAATCTGCACTATAAGCCTAAATAAAAATCTGCATTATGAGCTTAATTAAAATCTGCACTATACACTTAATTAAAATTTGCACTATAAGCTTAATTAAAATCTGCTCTATAAGCTCAATTAAAATCTGCACTATAAGCTTATATAAAAATCTGCATATGAGCTTAATTAAAATCTGCACTATAAGCTTAATTAAAACTGCACTATAAGCTTAATTAAAATCTACACTATAAGCTTAAGTAAAAATCTGCACCTATAAACTTAATTAAAATCTGCACAATAGGCTTAATTAAAATCTGCACCTATAAACTTAATTAAAATCTGCACTATAAGCCTACATAAAAATCTGCACTATAACTTTAATTAAAATCTGCACTATAAGATTAATTAAAAATCTGCACTATAAGCGTTTCTCATGCTTCGAATTCAAGAAGAACAAAGGTCCGAAACTACTCCTACTGCAGGTGAGAAGCACTTACCTTTGCGTTCTTGGGCTTACAACCGGAAAGAAAACTTCTAGGGTTTGTGGGAATTGCAAGCTTCGACCCCTCCTTCGTGCTCACGGTTTCCCCTTGACGAGAGGATCACAACCATGTGAAGATCTCGCGAAAATCTCCCTTGGCCGGCCGCCGGAGAGGAACCCTAGATCCCCCATTTTTTTTCCTTCGCCCACACAGGAGACGATGTGCCGTCGAGAGAGAAAATGAGAGGAGAGGTTTAGGTTTTGAAAAATAATCCCTAAGTTCTCCCTTTTTATAACTTAATATTTCTGTTAACTATCTTAAATAAATTCGCTACCTTTTCTAACAGACAAATCCAATATCAACTTATCCCTTTTATAATCCAATATTATGTTAACTCCTTAAATAAATTTTTCTAACTTTTCTAAACAAACAAATCCAACATCAACTTTTCTCTTTTATAATCTAATATTCTGTTAACTATCTTAAATAAATTCGCTACCTTTTCTAAACAAAAAAATCCATTTGCACACCTGGTCAGCCGGGTTTTAACTGAGTCAAAGGTCTTGGGTTCAATTCTTGACTTGGATATTTTTTTGTCGAAACTTCCTTCGTTTAGTAAAAATATCAAACGACCTCCAAAAATTACATAAAAATACTCTAAAAATTTCTAAAAATCCCTAGAATATTTATATAGCATTTTTAAATATTTTTAAATTACTTTTAGGACTCTAATTGAGGAAATCTGGGGCATTACAATTCTCCCTACCTTATAAAAAGTTCATCCTCGAACTTAGAATAATTCTGGATATCTCTGTCTCATACTGTCCTCACACTCCTAAGTAACTTCCTCATGCTTCTGGTTCTAAATGACTTTCACTAATGGTACTTTTTGTTCCTTAGTCTCTTAATTTCTTGGTCCTCTATGTTTCATATCGCATCGTACCCTTTAGTGATCCTTGGAAGACTTGATATCTTCTCTATCCTTTCTAAACATACTTATGTATATGAATATAAGAGAAACAAAACTTCTATCTTACTAAAGCGTATATAAGCAATTACTTCATACTGCAAATAATAAAGAAAGCATAAAAGGAAAACTTAAATACTTTCTTACTTGAAGACGGCAAAGATGGTGCTGATGTGTGATGCTGGAGAATAGGAACTGCTCTGATACCAACTTGTAACACCCCACCCTCCTCACTACTAGACTGTGAGGGCGGAGCGCTACTGGACTACTAACTTTACTTAATTAGAGTTGTTCACATGTAAAGATCAATACATAAACTCTAAAAAAACTCAAAACATACAATTAACTAGCAGCGGAAGACTAAATGACTCATCTAATACATTCTTAATAAATGGCAATCTCAATAAATTCTTATGCTAGGTCCCAAGGCTTCTATAGTCTAGGCATCACACATCCATCCACACCTCCTTGTCACCTTTCTTTGCTATAACTTTTCCTTTCCTTTATCTGCAGTGAGAGGAAATGCAACTATAAGCAAAATTGCTTAGTAAGCGCTATCTAACTCACAAAACTCGAATATGCATGTGAATAAAATAAATCTAAAACTGATTTGTGAAGTTTTGAAAACTATTTCCATAATAGATAAAAATAATAATCAAACTGTTGATGGGCCCGACAACTGTACTTGCTATGCGCGCATCCCTAACTAGACCCGAGATAGCTGGTCCCGAATCTAGTAGGGTTTACTAGGTTATCTAAACCTAGGGACGACTATGGGAGCCCAACCCAAGCACAACTAAGAGTCCAGCACAGTGCCATTGATAAAAGTAAAATACTGATTTATAAGCTGATTTATCTTAACTACTTCTTCTTTAAATGCCTTGGCATTTTAACAAGCACCTTATGTGCCAAAAATCCCTAAAGTCTTGACTTTGGGATCTACTTAAGACCTTGGCCTTTTTCTTTCTTTTCTTTATCTTTCTTATACTTGTTAATACCTCTAATAAAAGAATGCTTCTTTAAAAAGAAACTGAAATGTTTAAGCAAATTCTAACTTTGAAATGCTTAAACAAAAATCTACATACTATGCTAATCAAAATTCTACATACTACACTAACTAAGATTCTGCATTCTATGCTACACTATTTCTGCATACTATGCAAACATAAATTCTGCACTATAATACTTAACCAAACTGCACTATAATCTTTTTCTTTAAAAATTGCACTATAAGTTCCACCAAAAATCTGCACTATAAACTTTAAAGAAATCTACACCATAAGCTCTTAAGAAATCTGCACTACAAGCTCTAAAGAAATCTGCTCTAAAGAAATCTGCATTTTAAGCTTTAAAAAAAATCTGCACTACAAGCTTAATTAAAATCTGTACTATAAGCTTACCTAAAAATCTGCACTTATAAGCTTAATTAAAATCTGCACTATATGCTTAATTAAAATCTGCACTATAAGCTTAAATAAAAATCTGCACTATAAGCTTAATTAAAATCTGCACTATAGGCTTAATTAAAATCTGCACTATAAGCCTAAATAAAAATCTGCATTATGAGCTTAATTAAAATATGTACTATACGCTTAATTAAAATCTGTACTATAAGCTTAATTAAAATCTGCTCTATAAGCTCAATTAAAATCTGTACTATAAGCTTACATAAAAATCTGCATATGAGCTTAATTAAAATCTGCACTATAAGATTAATTAAAATCTGCACTATAAGCTTAAGTAAAAATCTGCACCTATAAACTTAATTAAAATCTGCACTATAGGCTTAATTAAAATCTGCACCTATAAGCTTAATTAAAATCTGCACTATAAGCCTACATAAAAATCTGCACTATAAGCTTAATTAAAATCTGCACTATAGGTTTAATTAAAAATCTGCACTATAAGCGTTTCTCATGCTTTGAATTCAAGAAGAACAAAGGTCCGAAACTACTCCTACTGCAGGTGAGAAGCACTTACCTTTGCGTTCTTGGGCTTACAACCGGAAAGAAAACTTCTAGGGTTTGCGGGAATTGCAAGCTTCGACCCCTCCTTCGTGCTCACGGTTTCCCCTTGATGAGAGGATCACAACCATGTGAAGATCTCGCGAAAATCTCCCTTGGCCGGCCGCCGGAGAGGAACCCTAGATCCCCCCTTTTTTTTCCTTCGCCCAAACAGGAGACGCTGTGCTGTCGGGAGAGAAAAGGAGAGGAGAGGTTTAGGTTTTGAAAAATAATCCCTAAGTTCTCCCTTTTTATAACTTAATATTTCTGTTAACTATCTTAAATAAATTCGCTACCTTTTCTAATAGACAAATACAACATCAACTTATCCCTTTTATAATCCAATATTATGTTAACTCCTTAAATAAATTTTTCTAACTTTTCTAAACAAACAAATCCAACATCAACTTATCCCTTTTATAATCCAATATTCTGTTAACTATCTTAAATAAATTTGCTACATTTTCTAAACAGAAAAATCCGTTTACACACCTGGTCAGCCGGGTTTTGACTGAGTCAAAGGTCGTGGGTTCAATTCTCGACTTGGACATTTTTTTGTCGAAACTTCCTTCGTTTAGTAAAAATATCAAACGACCTCCAAAAATTACATAAAAATACTCTAAAAATTTCTAAAAATCCCTAGAATATTTCTATAGCATTTTTAAATATTTTAAATTACTTTTAGGACTCTAATTGAGGAAATTTAGGGCGTTACACAGGCGGACGAGAAGGAAGCGTAGGTGGTTCCGAGGGATGAAAGCCGGAGCGGAAGATTGCTCGGGGCGCAAGAGACGCAGCTAGTGAGAAGGACGGCACGCGGTGCGCCCGAGGAACGAAGACTGCGGATGAGTACGCCGATGGATGAGAAGAAAACACGTGGCGATTCCGAGGGACGAGAAGCCGGAGGGAAGCCTGCTCGAGAAGATCAAAAGTTGGGTTTGGGTGAGCCCTTTTCCGGATGGCAGAGATCACCCAAGCGAACGGATCCGAAGTAGAAGACCCGGACCAAGCCGAACTGAACCGGAGCAGAGGTCCCGGACAAAAAAGTCAACCACTGTTGACTTTTGGCTTCGGGGCGCCCGGAGCAGTCCGGGGCGCCTGGAGCAACCCAGGCCGCCCAGAACCCTTCCAAGCGTCAGGGCCTGTTTTGTTGACCAGATCATGTCAAACGCGATCTGAACGTTGGAGATAAAGTTTTATCCCCCGAGGGCACCCGAAACCCCTTCCAGGCACCCTGACCAAGGCTATAAATATAGCCTTGGTCTAGAAGCTTTTCATCAATTCAGAAAGTGTAAACAACACTTGTGCGCTTCCACTGTTTAGATAAGCTTCTGTCTTTCTGTGCCTACACTGCTGTAAAAAAGCTTCTCCGCCAGAAGGAGATAATAGTACGACATCTTCCTTGGATTAACAACCTCCCCGGTTGTAACCAAGTCAACTCTCTGTGAGCCTTTTACTTTCTGTTTTCTGATTTTATTTGTTGTTTTTATTTGATGCAAGTGTTCTGTTGAAAGTTCGAGAAGGGTACTTTTGTTTTAGTTTTACAAGGTTATTCAATCCCCCCTTCTAGCCGGCCGCAACGGTCCTACAGTTACTCTTTGAAAACATAAAAATCTTTTCAAAGACCTTGGAAGGTGGGTTAAACCTTCACGATGAATTAATACTCAGGGTCGAGTATTGGAGAGCAATGGAAGATTGGTTATCTTCATTGTTAGGATAATAAATGCTCTCGGATGAGCATTGTGGAGTAGATTACTGCTCAAGGGGGAGCATTGGGTTAATGAAGGGGATCAGACCTTCATTGGTAAAGTAATGCATGCTCTAGGATGAGCATTGTGAAGTGAAATAGAGCTCAAGCGGGAGCTTTGGCGGCAATGAAGACTATGATATCTTCATTGTGGGGTTGTTAACAACATGTGAGATTGTAAACAATGAAGAGTTAACTCTTATGGAGAAGAGTTTATTTTCTGATTTGATGTGTGACAAAGGGGGAGAATGGAAGGTTAAGTTAGGCCTTCATCCCAAGCAAGGGGAGTTTGCCCTCTAGGAAAGGGAGAGAATGAAGGAAACCTTCATTCATGCTTTGTAATGAGAGGATTAAGGCTATGAGACTTAGCCTTGGTATAGAGAAGAGATTAAGGCTATGGGATTTAGCCTTGGTATTAAGAAGAGATTAAGGCTATGAGATTTAGCCTTGGTATAAAGAAGAGGTTAAGGCTATGAGATTTAGCCTAACTTAGAGGAATTGTCAAACATCAAAAAGGGAGAGATTGTTGGGGCAATTTCCCTAGGTCAAGTTTGACCAGTTTGACTAAGCTTGAGTTGAGTCAAGCTTGAGTCAGGGTTTGAGTTTTGATGTTTGACAATATATGGAGATTGCTAAGATTGCTAGGGCAATCACCCATTTGACAATATATGGAGATTGCTGGAGCAATCGTTCGATTGTGGAGATGGTCAAGGGATTGACCATGTTGATGAGAAGAAGTCAAGTAGGTCAAGGTTGACAAGAGACTTGACTGGAAAGTCCTAATTGGAGATTAGGCAAAGGTAAGTCCAACAGGAAGGTTGGCAAGAGTGAAAATCCAAGTAGGTCAGTGTTAACCAGACTTGGTGGTGAAATTCCAGATAAGTGAGATCAGACAATTGGAAAGTCGTAGTATAGCTAGGCAAAGGGAAAGTCCTGGTGAGGAGCCAGGCAATTGGAAAGTCCAAGTGTGATCTTGGCAAAAGGAAAGTCTTGTGAGGAGCTAGGCAATTGGAAAGTCCAAGTGTAATCTTGGCAAAAGGAAAGTCCTGGTGAGGAGCCATGCAATTGGAAAGTCCAAGTGTGATCTTGGCAAAGCAAGTCCTAGGGTGATTTGGCTAGGAGAGCCCGACAACTAGGATGAGGCCGATAGAAGCTCCAGAATGCAAGGCATGAAGGATGGGGAGATATCCGAGGGACGCAAGGCTGAAGGAGGAGGCTAGAAGGCTAGTTCGAGGTTGGTCAGGAGTACCCAAATGCTAGGCGTGCAAACCCAACAGGTCATGGTTGACCGAGAGTTGGGTTTGGGAAGCTGGACTTGAGTTTAAGTCAAGTCCAGGGTGTTCAGTCGATCGAGCGATCGATTGAACATGCTCCAATTGATCAGCTGATCGATTGGAGTGTCATGCGATTGTGGGAAGGCCCAATCGATCGGTCGATCGATTGGGAGGTGAAATCACGAGCACAGAGGCGTTCCAATCGATCGGGCGATCGATTGGGAGCTGCCAATCGACCGGTCGATCGATTGGGCAGCAGAAGCTCTCGCGCGAACATGAGAGCACAGAATGGTCCTGAATCGATCGGGCGATCGATTCAGGAAGTCCCAATCGATCGATCGATCGATTGGGAAGTGATCGTTGGGCAGGTTGCAAGTGATGGACCACTGTAATGAAGTGGTGCTGACGTGGCAATCGATTGGGGATGAATTGGATCGATTGGGAGCACTGTTTAAAGCCTGGGCGGAGTGTTTTCTTCGTAGAACTTTGTGTTCTTCTTCCTACGACTTTGTGCGATCTTCACAGCGACTTCTTCACAGCTTTCCCCGCCAGTCTTGAAGATTCTTGGAGGCACATCTAAGTCAAGAGGTGAGTTACGACAAGAAGAAGAAGAAGCTAGGGTTTTATATAAAATCTTGTAAGAGTAACTTGTATTTGGCTTTCTTCTTGCTTATTGTTGTAGTGTGAGCTTGTAAGGCTTCTCCGCCTTCGGTAGTTACCGTAAAGAAGGGTTTTCATAGTGGAGGGTGTGTGAGTGTGTGGATCCTTGGACTAGTCACCTCTTCTTGAGGTGGATACCAAGTAAATCCTTGAGTTAGCGTTGTGTGAGTCTTGTATTTCATTTCCGCTGCATATCAATAACAAGACGAAGCAAACGACGCAAGGAGCGTGACGAAACGCTATTCACCCCCCCTTTAGCGGGCATATCGATCCTAACAATATGTGAACATCTTTTGCACAACAAATGGTATCAGAGCCATGGTCCAAACCAGATCCAATATGGGGTGGCCTTGAACGAAGTTGAGAGTAGGCCTGGAGCAGGTCACAGTGACCGGATACTTGCGGGGAGGCGAGTAGGTCAGGGTGATTGGATGCTCACAGGGAGGCCCGGAGTATGTCAAGAGTGACCAGATACGGATGCTCGCGGGGATGCCTAGACCAGGGCTATGAGGGCGTAGGCCCAAAGTAGATAATATCATGTCATTGTGGAAAATATGTAAACATCCTTTGCATAACAAATGGTATCAGAGCCATGATCCAGACCAGATGTAATGTGGGGTGACTTTGAACGAAGTTGAGGGTAGGCCTGGAGCAGATCACGGTGATCAGATACTTGCGGGGAGGTGAGTAGGTCAGGGTGACTGGATGCTCGTAGGGAAGCCCGGAGTATGTCAAGAGTGACCAGATGCAGATGCTCGTGAGGAGGCCCAGATCATGGCCATGAGAGCCTAGGCCCAAAGTGGGCAATATCATGTCATTGTGAAGATATGTGGATATTCTTTGAGCACAACAAATGGTATCAGAGCTTTTATGCCTTTTGGGGAGAGCCTAAGAGTAAAGTCATGAGGGCTTATGCCCAAAGTGGACAATATCATGTCATTGTGGAGATATGTATATATCCTTTGGGCACAACTAGTATCAGAGCCATGGTCCAGACCAGATGTAATATGAGGTGACCTTGAATGAAATTGAGGGTAGGCCTGGAGCAGGTCACGGTGACCAGATACTTGCGGGGAGGCAAGTAGGTTAGGGTGACCGAATGCTCGCAGGGAGGTCCGGAGTAGGTCAAGAGTGACCAGATGCGAATGCTTGCGGGGAGGCCTAGAGCAAGTCAGGATGACTGGATGCTCGTGGGGAGACCTAGACTATGAGAATAATTGTGGTCCTTCATTTGAGGAGAGGATTGTTGGGATTCAATCAAAGTCCCACATTGGAAAGATTTGGTAACGATCATGAGTTTAAAAGGATATAGGATATCTCCATTGGAATGAGACCTTTTGGGTAGAGCTCAAGAGCAAAGTCATGAGGGCCTAGACTCAAAGTAAATAATATCGTACTATTATAAAGATATGTGGATATACTTTTGCACAACACTAAACCCACCTCCATTTTGAGTATTATTAGACTCCATGCAAGACACATTCATGTGATAAGAACATAATTTATATTTTGGTTATTTGTTATCGTTACTTTGTGTTCATTGTTGAATGCACAATAGAAACCTTACTTTAAACTCGACTCCATATGCGCAACACCTTAGTTTACTCATATCCACCTCCTTGAGGTGACTAATCAAAGAGTCTGCACCAGCGATCTCATCCACTATGAATACTCTTGTTCTCATAAACTTTTCGGATATGGAAAAGTCTTGTACAAGCTTGTTCTTACATGAACAAATTTAAGCAATACAAAACACAAATAGAAATGAAAGCGAAAACACTTTACAATAATTGAGAACCTTACTTTACTTGCTCTTTTCTTTTTTTGGATCGTCTCTTGGTGGTAGGAAAATGTGTCTCCAAACCCTTAAGAATTAGCATTGCAAAGTCTTCACGAAATCCCCATTTATAATATTTCTTTTAGGTTGTAAAATATCTGCCAATCGATTGTTACGTAGGATCTGACCATTCAAACCTGTAGAATGACTCTTTTTCACTCAACCAATCAATTGTTGAGTCATATCAATCGATTGACAACTTCCAATCGATTAAGTCAATTGATTCTAAAGCTTTCTGTTCTCATGTGAAAACACTCAATTGATTAGCCTAGTTGATTGACCATGATTAATCGATTAAGCCAATAGATTCAGCAAACTTTTAGCCCCTCATGAAAACCTTGCCCTCTAATATATTCGACAGTATTCAATCGATTCGACAACCTTCTGTTTCTTCGTAAAATTGTTGTCAATTGATTACTTTGGGCCAATCGATTATCCCAATCGATTGATCAATCCTAAACTTTAAATTTGAGTTTAAGATTCCTTTGTCTAACCCTAAAATTATCTATGACTTGTTAGGACTTTTCGTTGTCTATCATCCGATCAACCTTGACCAGCCAAGTCTTCACCAAGTGTCCAATCACCCTTTGACCCACTTGGACTTTTTATCTCGTGTCAAGTGTCTGATCCTCCATAATCCACTTAGAATTACCGTCTCGTGCCAAGTGTCCATTCCTCCATAACCCACTTGAACTTACTGTCTCGTGCCAAATGTCTGGCCCTCCTTCATCCACTTGGACTTTTTTCCTTACCAACTTTCTGTTGAACTCTTCCTTGCCTAACGTCCAGTTAGGACTTTCCATTAGCTAACCTCCCATTAGAACTTTTTGTTACATAACCTCCAATTAAGACTTTTCAAGTTAAGTATTCGGTTTTCCTTGACCTACTTGACTTTTCTCTCACATATTGTTAAATATCGAAACTCAAACTTAAGTCAATCTGAGCTTAGTCAAACTAATCAACCTTGACCTGAGGACGATTGCATCAATATTTTCATGTAGTGTTGTTATAGTACAATCCTATTTTTAGTTTTAGATGTGGTAGGTGAGATTCATTGTGAAACTGACCGTTAACTCGATCGCTCCTTCAGGGTGGCTCCTATTGTCTAGAAAGAAGATAAATCATAGGGGACTTTGCCCAGAAACAACAGTGCATGTAAGGAGGAATTGAAGCAATTAGCAGGGCATTCCACATCCATTGAAAATTGACCTTAGGCTTATTGACATCAACACTTTTATATGAATCAACTACGCCAGCTCATAGAGGCGGTAGATGAGATTCATTGGCATCACATTTAGTGATAATTGGATTTGTACTACTATCAAGAAGATTGAAACCATGAGGGCTTGATATATCCTAGAAGCCTACACTTAAAAATTTTATTGGGTTAGTAGGGGTAAATTGATATAACTATCTTTTTTATTTAAAATATTTATGTGATATGTAATTTAACATGTTTTTTTAGGTTTTACTATGTAAGCATGTTCCACTTATGCACTCATCCAAACCTGATGTCCTTTATTGAAGTGTTGGATATATTTTTGGACTGGAGAAATTTAAATATCTCTATAATGGTATGATATTATCCATTTTAAATCTAAGTCCTCATAATTTTATTTTTAGACTTCACTAAAAATATCTCATACCAATAGAGATATTTTTTTCTTATATAAGTCAATGATCTTTCTCATTCATTATTAATGTGAGACTTTGTTTATAATCTCACAACCCCAATAATTCCCCCTCAAACAAAAGACCACCATACCCCCCTCAAGTGGAAAGTATATATGTTTGACGTCCGATCCTCGACCCACCATGTCTTCCTGCCCCTCGGTCTAACTGATCTACTAGGTCTTATTACCTCTCGGTCCATCCAACCTACTAGGAGGAAGGAGACTTCATTATGAATATGACTTTGTTTTACATTGAGAGTTTTTAGGCATATTAGTTAATTTATATTATTTCACAAGCATTATAGTTGTGAACAAATATATGGGGGAGAGATTCTCTCACACGTGTAAGTACTTAAGGGTTTGTAAATCTGTGACCCAGATTTATACTGAACCAAGTTGACTCATGTGCAAGCACGACCTGCACACGTCAAATGTAAGATCGATTGGGGCAAAATTTACTTAAGAGAAACAATCAAAACTCTTATAAGAGGAGATCATGAACTTGAGAGCAAAAAATAATAATAGGAAAAAGAGAATCCTCCACCTTCATTCCCTGTCTTTCTACTCTTGACATGATCTTCCCGTTGTATCCTGGGAAATAGAGACACATCGTAACCTCAAAACTCCAATAAGAGGAGGTCATGACCTTGAGAACAGAAAAAACAATAGGAAAAAGAGAATCCTCCACCTTTATTCTCCGTCTTTCTTCTCTCGACATGGCCTTCTGCTTGTCTCCTAAGAAACAGACGTTCATCGTAACCTTGAAGCATTACCAGAGAAGAATGAATCTATTTTAAAGAAACCGTGTCAAATACAACCCTTAATATCTTTCTCAGGTCTTAGTGACATCCCGGCCTCGTGTCTCAATGACATCTTGGCGACATCTCAGCCTTGTGTCTTGGTGTCATCTCGTCCTCATGTCTCAGCTGTTGGGTTACAATAGTTGCAAATAAAGTCCCACATTAAAATACATAGAAAGGATCATGGACTTATAAGCGAAAGATATTTCTATTGGTATGAGACCTTTTGGGTAGAGCCCAAAAATAAAATCATGAGGACTTAAGTCCAAAGTGGACAATATCATACCACTATGAAAATATCTTAATTCTTTTGGTTCTAACAATTAGTATCAGATCACGTGCTACTAAAAGAACTAATCGCTGACTGTATACAAGAGTCATGATCTAATCCAGTCATGCGGGTGGAATATTGACCTCCAATGAAGGAAGTGGGGGCTCCTATATCTGAATCAAGATGACCATACACCAGGCAAAAAAGTCCTACATGCAGCTAGGCACGAAAGACATAGTAAGTCGGTTGGATAAAGGAGCAAGAAAGTCTTGGTGGGTCAAGAATCAGATGACATCAAGCAGATAGGCTTGAGAGGGTGGTCCTTCATTTGAGGGTGGATTGTTGGGTTGCAATAGTTGCAAACAAAATCTCACATTAAAAACACATGGAAAGGATCATGAACTTATAAGTGAAAGATATCTTCATTGGTATGAGACATTTTGGGAATAGCCCAAAAATAAAATCATGAGGGCTTAGGCCCAAAGTAGACAATATCATACCATTATAGAGATATCTTAATTCTTTTGGTTCTAATATCAACTTCATCTCGGTCTTAGATATATCAGCCTTGACCTAAGACATCTCGACCAAATCTTTAAGGCAGCCCAGCTTTTCAAGCAGTTCTTCATTTCTACTTGACAGCCTAAGATTATCAGCGAAGGTCATCTTAATAGGTTTGAAGTTGATTTTGAGTATATTTCAATTCAATAATTATCTTGTATTCTCCGGCAAATAATCTTCATTGTGGAATATTATCCAACATGAAGTTCTATTTGTTAGACCGCGACAACCGGCTAGAAGGGGAGTTGAATAGCCTGTAAACACAAAAAACAAACCTTTCTCGAACATTCAACAGAACACTTGCATATAAAATAAATAAGCAGTAAATTAAAACAGAAAAAGAAGAGGCACACAGAGATTTACTTGGTTATAACCGGGAAGGTTGTTAATCCAAGGAAGAAGTAGCACTAGTATCTTCTTTAGGCGGAGAAGCCTCTTACAACGATGAAGCACAAAGAAATAGAAGCTAAACTACAATTGGAAGTGCACAAGTGTTGGAATGACAATTTTTGAGTTGATTGAAAGCTTCTAGACCAAGGCTATATTTATAGCCTTGGTCGGGGTGCCCCAAAGGGGTTCCGGGCACCCTTGGGGGGATAAAACTTTATCCCCCAACGTTCAGATCGCGATTAATGCGATTTGGTCAAAAAGTCAACTTCGGGCGCCCGGAAAGGTTCCGGGCACCCCGGCTAGGAAAGTCAACCCCATTGACTTTTTTCAGCCTGGGTCTTCTGCTCCGGCTTCGTTCGCCTCAGACCGAGCCTTCTGCTCGCTTGGGTGATCTCTGCCATCCAGAATAGGGTTCACCTAAACCCAACTTCTGGTCTTCTCGAGTAGGCTTCTGCTCCGGCTTCTCGTCCCTCAGATTGCCGCATGCTTCATTCTCGTCCGCCAGCGTACTCATCCGCAGTCTTCGTCCCTCGGTCGCACGCCGTGCCGACCTTCTCGCTAGCTGTGTCTCTTGCTCCTCGAGCAGTCTTCCGCTCCGACTTCTTATCCCTCGGAACCACCGCACGCTTCCTTCTCATCCGCTGGTGTACTCTTCCATAGCGCCTCATCCCTCGGACGCACCGCGTGTCGTCCTTCTTGCTAGCTGTGTCTTCCGCTCGACTACCTGTGCTCCTAAGCTCCTGCACACTTAGACACAAGGTTAAAAATACATAGGACCTAACTTAACTTGTTGATCACACCAAAACAACCTTGGGGTTCCAATAATCTCCCCCTTTTTGATGTGATCAACCCAAGTTAAGCTAGGGTAAAAAATAGACATAATAATAAACTAACTAATTTTACAATTAAGTGCAAAAAGATAAAAAATTTGTCTACCTCCCCCTAGACTTATACTTTTCCTTCTCCCCCCTTTGATCACATAAAAAAATGGGGTTCCGAAAAAAAATCTAAGGGTTAAAAAAATTTCTAACTTTCTTAAAAAATTCTAAGTTGAATAAACTCTAAGTTAGAGAATTTGCAATAATTTTCAGCAAAAAATATTCTAAGTTAAATAATTTCTAAGTAAAATTTTTAGGTAAGAAAATTTTCTAAGGAATAACTCTAAGTAAAAAAAAAATTCCAAATAAAGTTTTAAGTAAGAGAATTAAAAAAAAAATCTAACTTAAGAAATGTTGCAAAAAAAATATTTTTGAAAAGAATTTTTCTAAATAAATATTTTAAGTAGAAATTTCTAGTTTCAGAAAATTTTTTAATTTTTAAGTAAAAGTTTTACGCACTCAAAAAAATTTCTAAGTAAACAAAATTTTTGAAAACTTTAAAAAAATGTTTAAAAGATTTTTTAAAGCATTATTAAATTTCCACCTTAATGCTTTTATCAGAAAGTTAATTAACACATTTTTATTTCAATATTTTGGCTTCCAGGTCGTGGCGAGGCACTAGGCCTTCTTGGTTATTGGAGCAACAACCACTTCCTTAGACAAAGCCTCATAAAGAAATTTTAATGTCTAATTTTCTCACTGAAAGCTCTAAATCTAATTAGTTCAAGTTCAAGTTAGACAAAACTTTGGAACCCAATATAGGTTCCAGCCTACTGGATTCACTAAAAATTTCTTAGCGACATATCTTTTTGAAATGTTCCTGATTTGTCCCTTATGATATCTAAAATACCAATTTAATTTATTGTATTTTCTAAAATTTGTATTAGATGAGCATGCATGGTTTTTCAAGTTATCTACTTGAATTTTCATATTTTCATTTTCTGATTTCAATTTTTCATTTTCTAATTTTGATTTGTCTAAATCTTCTAGAGGGCAAGATTTAGCTAGTATTACTTTTAAACTTTTATTTTCTTTTTCTAATTTGCAGCAATCTTTTGTTAACAATTTAACGAATTTAAAGAGTTTATCGGGAGGAAGAGATCGTACCCGACTTACCTTGTCGATCTCGTTGTCCGTGTCTCCCCCTGAACTGTTGTTATCTTTCGACGTGGCTCCCCCTTCATCGATGCTCTCGATGATCATTTTAGAAGAGCTTGACTCGCAGTCGTCGTCTTGATGACTCGCCATTAATGCGAGCCCGGAGAACGCCTCGACTTCCGATTCGGACGACGTATCGTCCCACGTCGCCTTTAGGACCTTGCGCTTTTGGATAGGCTTTTTACCTTTATCCTTGTCCTTGTTCTTTAGCTTAGGGCAGTTATCCTTGACGTGCCCTTCTTCGTCGCAGTGGTAGCAGCGGATGGTCCTTTTCTTTTTCTCCTGCGGATGGTTAGATTTCCTAGATTTACAAAGATTCTTAAACCGTCTTACCATCATTACTATTTCCTCGTCGTTGAGAGAAGACTCTGACTCAGGTTCATCTCTCGATGCTTTGAGGGCGACATTGTGCTTAGGCTCCTTCGTACCTGCACATCTTGACTCATGCACTTCAAATGTCGAAAAAAAATTCTTCTAATGTAATTTTCTCTAAATCTTTTGAAATGTAAAAGGCATCTACTAGTGACACCCATTTTGAATTTCTCGGAAAAGAATTTAACGCGTACCTGAGTGAATCTCGATTACTTACCTTTTCTCCGAGATTCGAAAGTCCGGTGACGATTTCTTTAATTCTCGAGTGCAGATGTGCAACTATCTCGTCTTCCCCAAGACGTAGGCTGGTGAGCTGATTGCGAAGTAGATCTCGTCTAGCAAGCTTGGCTTCGAACGTCCCTCGTGCAGCTCAAGGAACTTCTCCCAAAGTTCCTTCGCGGAGTTGTAGTTGCCGATTCGGTTGACTTCTTGTGGCGGAAGAACGCTTAGCAGATGGTATTCTGCTTTGCCATTTGCCACGTAGTCGGCCTGCTCCTTTTTCGTCTATTGATATTTTTCTTTGCTCTCTGGTGCTACAAAACCAAATTCCATTATTAGAATTAACTCAAAATCTGTTGTAAAAAATACCTGCATTTGCTTTTTCCAAGTAGCAAAATCCCCTTCGAATTTAGGCGGATAGATACTTGGTCCGACCATTATCTTTGCTTCGATTGGCGGTTAGTTCTCCTGAAGCACCTTGGCTCTGATACCACTTGTTAGACCACGACGGTCGACTAGAAGGGGGGTTGAATAGCCTGTAAACACAAAAAGCAAATCTTTCTCGAACTTTCAACAGAACACTTGCATATAAAATAAATAAGTAGTAAATTAAAACAGAAAAAGAAGAGGCACACATAGATTTACTTGGTTACAACCGGGGAGGTTGTTAATTCAAGGAAGAAGTAGCACTAGTATCTCCTTCAGGTGGAGAAGCCTCTTACAACGATGAAGCTCAAAGAAATAGAATCTAAACTACAACTGGAAGTGCACAAGTGTTGGAATTACAATTCTTGAGTTAATTGAAAGCTTCTGGACCAAGGCTATATTTATATCCTTGGTCGGGGCACTTCGAAGGGATTCCGGGTGCCCTAGGGGGGATAAAACTTTATCCCTCAACGTTCAGATCACGATTGATGCGATCTGGTTAAAAAATCAACTCCGAGCGCCCGGAAGGGTTTCGGGCGGCCCGGAAGGGTCCGAGCGCCCCGGACAGTTTCGGGCGTCTCAGCTGGGAAAGTCAACCCCATTGACTTTTTTCAGCCCGGGTCTTCTACTTTGGCTCCGTTCGTCTCAGACCGAGTCTTCCGCTCGCTTGGGTGATCTTTGCCATCCGGAATAGGGCTCACCCGAACCCAACTTCCGGTCTTCTCAAGCAGGCTTCCGCTCCGGCTTCTCGTCTCTCGGAATCACCGCGTGCTTCCTTCTCGTCCGCCAGCGTACTCATCTACAGTCTTCGTCCCTCGGTCGCACCCCGTGCCGACCTTCTCGCTAGCTGCGTCTCTTGCTCCTCAAGCAGTCTTCCGCTCCGGCTTCTCGTCCCTCGGAACCACCACACGCTTTCTTCTCGTCCGCCGGTGTACTCTTCTGCAGCGCCACATCCCTTGGACGTACCGCGTGCCATCCTTCTCGCTACCTGTGTCTTCTGCTCGACTACCTATGCTCCTAAACTCCTGTACACTTAGACACAAAGTTAAAAACACACAGGACCTAACTTAACTTGTTGATCACACCAAAACAATCTTGGGGTTCCAACACTATTAGGCTAGATTATTATGGAATTGAACCCATCAGGTGTTGAGTTGTAACTACTTATTATTGCTCATATGGGTTGACGTGGCTGGTACCTATATGAGTATTTGTTCTAATAAATATTGAAGTAAATTTCTAACAGATGTAAAATATCTCATTGGATTCCTGACCTCCCCATGTAAAGGGTCATTGTACTAGGGCAAAATATCCCCTGTGATATACCTACTTGTATCTTACTATAGAGCCGATGATACTGACCGCATAGAGTGAATAATATCACCTTTGCTTCAAACTTATTATTGAGTTCTTCCATTAACCCTTAACAAGTTAGTGCACGCTAAGCTTGGATGGAGAAAGTTGAGTTACACATTCAGAGCTATGGAGACTTTCTCTCTCTCTCATGCCTATGCCCATAGGGGATGCAGATTCAAGGCCCGTATTGCACCCCTTGTTGATTTGTGTGTGAACGCAACCTATGCGAGTCGAATGTTTGACTAATCAGAGCAAAAATTGCCCAAGGACCAATTAACATTTTGTCACATAGATTATTTTTTTTTCTGCTTGCTCAAACATGTAATAGAACCATTAATGACTGGCCTAAAATAGTCAGACATAATGTTAATGGTTGACCATTAGTCACTCAGATGGTAATGATTGGCTATTGATGGTCAGTTGTTAGCGTTTCAAACTAACCAGTTGGAAGCAATGAATGACTATTACTTGGTCATTTAATGTTGTGAAGATTCGAAGCTAATAAAAGGAGGCTTTTACCTTGGGTAGAATGAAGAATAAATAGCAGAGTGCATTTAGCAATAAAGCATAGTGAATTCCATCCAACTTGATCTCCCATGGTCTCCTCCTCCCTATTGGATAGCCCTACTTGACAACTCTCTTTGTTTTCTTAGTGATAGAGTTCGAGTATAGTTCAATTTACCACGTCCAATCAGTGTTTGGTTGTGAATGTGATCAAGCATCCTGAGAAGCAAACGTCCAACGACACCTCAACCATCGCCAAAGGGATAAATGTATTTTAAGAAAAATGTGTCTAACACAAACCTCAGTAGTGCTTAACATACCTCCCCACTTGGTAGCCTTGTCTTCATGCTCGATCGCTCGACCTCCCTGCCCAATGTCTCTACGTGTGACAACTCGACCTACCTAACCAATGTCTTTATGTATGAAGCTTGACCTCCCTACTTTGCCTTCCACTCGGTAGCTCGACCCACTAGGGTCACTCAGCCAATTCAACAACTCAATCTTCCATGGTAGCTCGACCTTTTTAGGCAACTCGACCTTCCCTGGCAACTTGGCATTCCTAGACAACTCAACCTTTCTTAACAATTTACCTTCTCTAATAGTTTGACCTTCTTTAGCAGCTCGACCTTCCCTAACAACTCAACTTATCTAACAACTAGTGCTCGACCTATCCAATATAGCTCGACAACAAGTCAAGTTCATTTCAACTGGCCAAATAATATTTTATTTAAATTTAGTAATTTTAAATTTAATATTTTTTCATTTATCTATGATAATAATATTAAATAGAATAAGCTTGCACAATAGACACTCCAGCATGGCTATAGAGCATACCTAAGACGTAAAAGTACTAAAGAGGGTAGATCAATAAAGTTCTTAAAATAATTATCATAGCAAATATCTATTAGAGGAATCAGTATGACCCTAGATTTTGATGTTTGAACAAAGGTTTAAGTTAGGTTATTTGTTATATTTGATATGCGTTGTTAAGTGTGCAGGTAGCAAGTAAAATAAGAAAAGTCCATGTGTGATCTTGGCAAAGAAAAAAATCCAAGTGTGATCTTGGTAAAGGAAAAGTCCAAGTGTGATCTTGGCAATATAAGTCCAAGTGTGACTTGGCAAGGATGAAGTCCCAGAACAAGAAGCTCTTTGCAAGGATGAAGTCCTAGAGCGAGGATCTCTTGGCAAGGTTGAAGTCCCGAAGGTGAGGAACCACTTGGCAATGAAAGATTCGATAACAAGGACAAGGCCAAAGAAAACTCTTGAAAGCAACGTGTGAAGGATGGGGAAGCATATGAGGGACGTAAGGCTAATGGAAGAAGTTAGAAGGCAAGGTCAAGTTGTGCAGGGAAGAACAAGTGATGAGTGATTATACTCGGAGCTAAAATCTTAGTGTTAGGGTTTACCAGTCGATTGGTATACATCCTAGTCGACTGGTGGTTGAGAAACAACAAGTGTGTGCTTCTGTTTATTTAGCCTAGGGTGATAGTCGACTGATATGTTCATCAGTCGACTGGTTCTAATCGACTGAGAGGGAATAGAATATTTTTATTCTCTCAACCGAAGTAGATCAATTGGTTGATGTCGACTGGTACTAGTCGATTGGTTATAGCACCAGTCGATTGGTATCGAACCATTAGGGTATAACAGTCAATTTTCTACAGAGGATAGTCAACTAGTCGCTTTACCAGTCGACTGGTACCAAAAAATCAGCTTGGATGTTTTCCCCTAAGCCCTATATAATGGAGCTTGAGATGGCAGGTTTGGGTGACAAAATTAGATATGGTTAACCCCTAATTAGAATCTTCAAGCTCTCATGATCCAAGTACGTGTGATCAAGTTTGTGATGAGGTTTCTCTATCGAGAAGGAGTCGTTCACTAGCCAGAGTTTGCCAAGAATTAATCCACCGAAGGATCACAGGGATCGTCTACCTTACAAACACGTCATGGAGTCGGAACATCATCTCCAAGCCATGTTAAACAAAAAGTATTAGGGTTTTTTTGTTTTCTTTCTTATTCTTAGCTTTTATATTCATATTAGTTTTGTATTTCCGCTGTGCACTAACGAATATTAGGAAGCGAATGAAGTGGTGATCGACTATTCACCCCCTCTAACTAGACACAAAGGTTCCAACAATTGGTATCAGACAAGGAGCGCTTTTGAAGAACTAACCACCTATAGGAGCAAGTGCTAGAGGAAGACAATGGAGTCAGAATGACCACTACGATGGGATATCCGGTCTGGATCCCACCTCTAACCGAGCGCGAAGACTTCCATTCTTGGAAGAAGCACTTGGAGACATGGTTCCAAATAGATTGGAACCATTGGACAGTATTAGAGGAGCCGTTTGAAGCTCCAATGGACAAGAAGGGCAAGTATCTCCTACCTCGATATTGGACCAAGAAGTAAGGAGAGCAATCAGAGGTGGATAATGAGGTAACAAGGATTTTAATTAATTTATTACCTCATAATGTGATATTGTGTGTAGGTAAGTATAAGTGTGCTTATGACCTATGGAGCAAGGTGGTTGCTCTACATTAAAATCATACATAAGTCCAAGGAGTGGAGGAGCCCAAGGGGAAGGACTCATTAGTCCAAGAGAAGGGGAAATGTTGATATGTGTTCAACATTCGATGATGAGGAAAAAGTGAAATCGACCACATCTTCGGAGGGGGAAGAAATGGAATCGTCCACGTCTACGAAGGAGGAAGAAGAATCCAAGACGGGTGAAGAAGAAGTCTTGGAAGTTTAACCTCAACCTCATCTACCGGGAAAAGCGGGAAGAACCACATCAAGTGCTTTGAATGTGGGAAAATAGAACACTACAAGAGTAGGTGTCTTTCGATTAAGAAGGTAAAGGAGGTAAATCCTAGACCTACTAAAGTTCATTTAGAATCCAATGTGGAATATAGGAAGGCGGGTGGCAAGAAGAAGAAGTGACACATCATTTACTTCATGTGTGGTGAAAGGGGGCATTACCACACAAAGTGTCCAAGGAAGGGAGTGCTCATAAAGATGGAACGATTGAAGCAATGGAAAAGAATGAAACCATGTGGATTCTCATGTCAATGGGAAGATCCAATGGTAGGTAGGAAGGTAATCCCTAACTTGATCTTTAATTCTAATACTAATTCAAGTTTTAGGGACATGCATGCTAGAGATAACAATGTAGGTTATTTACCCATACATAATTTTAGATTTAGGTATAACGATAGAAATGAGGTTAATAAGGTGGATAATCCTATGAAATTGTAGTCTAAGGTTAGTCCTAACAAACAATAATCCACTTTGCCTAAGGAGAAGAAGGTGGTGAAAAACTCAAGTGTTAATCCCAAGAAGAAGAGATACATGCCTAGGAAGGGTAGGTCTATGAATGTTTATGGTGGACAAGTTAATTCTAAGATTATGAACCTAAAAGTGGAGAATCAAGCTTTAAGGGAAAATCTTAATAGGTTAGAGAAATCCCTTGAGAGATTCAATGTTGGATCTAAGGGATTAGGTATGATATTGGGTATTTAAAGATCCAATGGTGATAGATCTAGTTTGAGATATCGATCTTTATCAAACAAGGGTAAGGGGAAGTTACCCATGGAGCACTTTGACGGGTGTGTCATAATAGAGTTTTCTAAGGCCAAAAGAAGGTTACATGCAATGTTTTCAAGTGCAAATGGCAAGAGGGAATCCTTCAAGGTTAGAGAAGAGTCATATGCTAGGATGACATATGACTATAACAAGGAAAGGTCAAGAAATAACAAGGGAAAACCATTTAAGGACTAGGAGAGATCAACCAAAGATAAGGGAAAGTCTAAGGTTGAGAAGAAGAAGAAGAAGAAGGTCAAATGGTTAGATCAATTGTCACTTGAGGGGAATCACAGTGGTCTAACCATAGTAGATGAGTCACCTAGGAAGGTGGCCAGGGTTAAGAGCTCTAAGGGGAGCTTAAAGAGTCAAATTGAAACCCATGGTCAATAGATCTCAAGAGGACCTTACTTGGGATTCTAGGTCGGTCATCAAATGTGCCAAATGGTTTAGAAATGGACTTGAGTCTCTAATTGAGTTGGTTGACATAATTAAGTTGAGTTTCATGCATGAAAATATAAAATAGGATTCATGTTGCATAAAAATTGATTTTAGATGTATAGATGTTATATAAACTAATGCTAGGGATGCATTATAGTTTAATATGAGTAGATATAATAAGAGAAAGCTAAAACTAGGACTTTTGGTCAAGGTTCAATTGAACCATTTAGATAGTTTTTAGATTTTGTGTCAATCTTGTGATCCATGATAGATATATTTTAAATATATATTTTTTTTCAAGTAAACAAGGGAAAAATATACCTTTCCATAAAATTTAGGAATATTTCAAGGTTTGTGAAATTTCTAGTGTATTTCTGAAATTGAGTTCAGAAATATATTTTGGGCTAAAATTTATACCAATCGATTGCTATGAGAAACCAATCGACTGGTGGCACAGTTCATCGAACACAGAATGACCCTGTGAGTTTGTTTCAATAAGGGTAGTTGACTGGGGACTATACTAGTCGACTGATATAGTCTAAAACTATTTTTCAATAATAGAAAATGACCAAAAGGATGATATACATGTATGTAATCTTATAGAAAATTAATATATGATAATTATGGTCATTAGAGGTTAAAAAGTTCAATAATTAGGATATTATTTGAGCTCTTTTTGATGTATGGAAAATGGGGAGAAATTTAGATTTAAGTGGGAAACCTAAATACCTTTGCAAGAAATTCTAGCTCAAGAGGGAGCCTAGATAAAGGGGAGCCTAGGATTAGGTTCCATGATATATGCATGAGTAGATGACATATTTATTTGCATGTTATTCCATTATATGTTTTCCTAACTTAAACAAGTTGCCAAACATTAAAAAATGAGAGATTGTTGGAGCAATCAGTGTGACCATAGGTTTTGATGTTTGGGCAAAAGTTTAAGTTAGATTATTTATTGTATTTGATATAAACTATTAAGTGTGTAGGTGGTAGGTACAGCAAGAAAAGTTCAAGTGTGATATTAACAAAGGAAAAGTCTAAGTGCGGTCTTGGCAAAAGTAACCCCAAGTGTGATCTTGGCAACATAAATCCAAGTGTTACTTAGCAAGGATGAAGTCCCAGAGCGAGGAGCTCTTGGCAAGGTTGAAATCCCAAAGGTGAGGATCCTCTTGACAATGGAAGGCCCGATAATAAAGACAAGATCGAAGGAAGCTCTTGAAGGCAAAACATGAAGGATAGGGAAGTATTTGAAGGACATAAGGCTAATGGAGGAGGCTAGAAGGTAAAGTCAAGTTGTATAACAAAGGCGAGTGCTGAGTGATTATACTCGGGGTAAAAACCCTAGTGTTAGGGTTTACCAATTGACTGGTATATGCCATAGTCTACTGATGGTTGAGAAACAGCAAATGTGGGCTTCTGTTTGCTCAACCTAGGATGACCAGTCGACTGGTATATTCATCAGTTGACTGGTCATAGTCGACTGGTCCTAGACGACTGGTTAGTTGATTGGGAGAGAATAGAATTTTTTTTCTCTCAACCAAAGTGAACCAGTCGACTTGTATCAAGTCGTTGGGGTGTAACGATCAATTTTCCACAGAAGTCAATCGATTGGTAGTGAAAAAATAGCTTGGATGTTTTCCCCCCAAGCTTTATATAATGAAGCTTGGGATGACTGACTTGAGTGACAAAATTAGAGATGGTTAACCCCTAATTAGAGTCTCCAAGCTCTCATGATCCAAGTGCATGTGATTGAGTTTGTGGTGAGATTTCTACACCGAGATGGATTCTTTCAGTAGCCGGAGTTTGACTAGGATTGATCCACTGAAGAATCATAAGGATCGCCCACCTTATGAACATATCGTGAAGTAGGAGCATCATCTCCGAACCACATTAAACGAAAAGTGTTAGGGTTGGTTTGTTTTTTCTTGTTCTTGGCTTTTGTATTCATATTAGTTTTGTATTTTTGCTGTTCACTAACAAATATATAGGAAGTAAATGAAGTGAATGATTGACTATTCACCCCTCTCTAGTTGGACACAAAGGTCCCAATAATATCTCTCGAGATACAAAAGTGTTGGATACCAAGAAGAGACCTTAATTGATAGAGGAACAAGAAGATGCCTCTATGGTTGTAAAAAGAGTTGATGAGGATGCCACAAAATAGAAAAGTGCCTTTAGAGAGAAAAAGAAGTTCCTTTATAGAAGGAGAAGTCTAATAAGGTGTCACAAAAAGAGGAAAAATACCTTTAGAGAGAAATAAGAACCTTCAAGGGGAAGTCTATTAAGGTTGACGTTAAAGTTGTGCATGACAAAGAAGAATAAGAAGGGAAAAAAAAAAGAATAAGAAGGGAAAGAAGAAGAAACAAAAGAGGTAACTATTATAGTGCTGGGTCTTAATAATGAGAGGGTAGTTTATTAGAAATACTATCAAAGTTTTATATTGAAAGTATATGTAAAAGATTATAGAATAAGAAGTGAAATAAGAAAAAAAATAAAAGAGACAACTATTATAGTGCTTGGTCTTAATAATGAGAGGATAATTTATTAGAAATATTATCACATTTTTATATTGGAAGTATATGTAAAAGATTATGAGTTTAAAAGCTGAAAGATATTTCTATTTAGTATGAGATCTTTTTGAGTAGAGCTAAAAAATAAATACATAAGAGTTTAAATTCAAAGTGGACAATATCATACCATTGTGAAGATATATAAATTATTTTGGTCATAACAAGTGGTATCAGAATTATGGTTCAGAATGGATATCATGTAAGGTGACCTTGAATTAAGTTAAGAAGAGGTTCGGAGCAGATCAAGAATGACTGGATACTTGACGGAAAGTCTGGAGCATGTCAAGAGTGATTAGATACTTAAGGGAAACTCGAACCATAAGACTAATAGTGGTCTTTCATTTGAGGAAAAAATTATTCAAAATACAATCAAAGTCTTACATTAAAAATACACGAAGAATATTATAAATTCAAAAGATAAAAGATATCTCTATTAGTATAACATCTTTTGGATAGAACCCAAAAATAAATTTATGAGGATTTAGACTAAAATAGATAATATCATATTATTATAGAAATATATGAATTCTTTTAATCCTAATATAATTTATATTTAAAAATGTTGATAAACAAAATTGTGAAGATACCTAACATCTTTTTATATATATACATATATACGCGCCCGTATTTACATAGAGTCGCTCACGGTTGCTCATTTATATATATATATATATATATATATATATATATATATATATATATATATATATATATATATATATATATATATATATATACGCGCTCGGATTTAGTTAAAGTCGCTCACGATTGCTCATCGAATAATGAATCTATAGGCTAATAATTCTCTGTTTCTATATATAATTTTGATATGTCACACGCCTTGTGTCATGCACCCTGTGAGCTCTTTATTTTAATTTTTTTTTATATATTTAATATTATAATCCAATCAATAAATATTAAAAATAAAACCTAACTAACATAATCAAAAATAAAAATAAAAATAAAATTGATATGGACGCATAGGTGCGCACAGCACTATATATATCATTTACATACACTGTACATGCCGGACAAATTCAAATGTTATCCAACAAAATAATGAGACAACAAAAAAAAAACTACAGTCTGACAAACACGCATTTAAATGGAAATGCAGCATTTCTTAGTTTCTGTATCACAATTTCAAATAATACTACATATTCACTTTTAAAAAAAAACAGTTCAAAAAGTAGATTGCTCCATCATGACAAAATCTATAGAATATCTCTAATTGTGGTTAACTGGCTTGCTTTAACAGGATGGAATTTGAATTTTCTTTCTTTTATTTAGCTGTAGAACAACAACTCCAGATTTTTTTAAAAAAAAAATCGACCAAATCTTTCATGTAAATATTTTTTTTTAGCTAATATCCTTTGTTCTATGCATGCTAAATAATGTTTCTTCTCCTGTCTCGTCCAACTTCCTTTTAATCATGAGGGAGAAGAAAAATCAATTTTAGCAAAATATAATAAAAGGTGTAACCAATTGGGGGAAAAATCACGTTTACTAATACTTAAATCATCCATCTTTGAAAATCATAGTTAATAATAAAATAAAATTAAATATAGACAAAAAAAATATGATCAGATAAATATAAAAAGTATGAGATAAGGGTTAGATATTAATAAAAATCTAGGGACGCGTGGGGAAAAAAAATCACGTTTATATTTAAGATTTTGAAAAAAATGAAAGATATTTAAAATAATAAATATCAAAGTTAGGTGGCTGTTTAATTTATTTATCAAAGTTTGGGTCGGAAATTGCCCCTGAATTTTAATATCGCGGTTGGTTATCGTGACCTGAAGAGAATAAAGACAGCGATATGTGTTTCCTGTAGAGCATGCGAATGGTTCCCCCAAAAAAATCTTCTGCCCCGGGCGCTTTTTTTATTTTTTTGTTTTTACCTCTTACAGAAGCTCGGTGCCCTGAGCGCTGAGCTCCTCAGGCGGGGCAGAGGCTCCATCGTTCTTCTTGCCAATTGCCATGGCCCAGATCAGCGAAGCCTCCTCCCCCCGGACCTCCTCCTCCTCCGTCCCCTCTCCCGCTCACGGCGGCAGGGCCACGGCGGAAGAGGTGTGGGAGGAGATCAGTCTCGGCAGCCTCAGCCGAGACCCGCCTGACCCACTGATCTCCCTCGCCCCCAACTCCCTCTCCCTCCACAACATCCTCAACTCCCGCGCCGCCGTCGCCGCAGCAGCCGCTTCGACCGCCGCCGCCGTTTCTGCCGCCGCCGCGGCCGCTAACACCGATGGCGGCGCCGGGAACGCTGTCGCCGTCGACCCCCGCAAGAAACGAATGATGAAGAATCGCGAGTCGGCGGCCCGATCCAGGGCTCGGAAACAGGCACGCACGCCCCCCCCCCTTCCCGGACGTGTTTCTTTTTGGCCCTGACACAGTCAATTTATTCTACAGGCTTACGCAAACGAGCTGGAGAAGGAAGTGGATCATCTCGCGAAGGAGAACAGGAGGCTCAAGTTCAAGTATGAAATGGTAAACAACTACGTACATAATATTCACGAACCTCCCATCACTTTTTGTTTCTGATTAAACTAGATAATAATGATCCACAGCTGCTTAAGCAAACCCTTGCTGCTGGACTTCCTGAGGTCAAGAAGAGGAAGATCCAAAGAACTGTATCTGCTTCGTTCTAAAACAGAGACCTCTGAGCACCAACGCATGTACCCGAACTAAATCCTCTCTTTCTTTCTTTATTTATATATATATATATAAATATATATATATATATATATATGCGAACTGTGAGACAAGAGGTTCTGAGTTTTGCTTGTGTAAATATGGCAAACTGCAGAGGAACGAGACTGCATATATTTGGTATATAAGTAGAACAAAAGCCTCTGTTTTTTAAGCAAGGCAATGTCTATCATTCCTGTGCGAGGCGAGCATCGACAACTGGTGAAACTGATCGACAGAGTAATTCCCCTCCCCTCCCATTGAATACCTTTCCTTCTTGTGCAGGAAACTCAACTGTCGCTGTATTGATTGTCTTCGCGTTTGGTTTCTTGGCTGAAGATGATGTGAGTCTCGCTGTTTCCCATTTTTTTACAAGTTCCTAAGTAAAAGTATTATTATTATTATTATTATTATTATTATTAATGCGCCATTATTTGTCACGAATAATATTTTAAAGATTCATATGCCATCGGTGCAGAGCGTGGACCATTAGCGCCCTATCAAATTATGTCCTGTCACTTTCGAACTTCATGGCGCATATTATCTTGTACATATTTCAATTGATGTCTGCCCCAAAGTGATTTTTTTTTCCCTTTATTCTTTTATCCTTCATCAAGCAAAAGTTGATTGCCTTAATATTAATTTAATTTAATAAATTAATTAATTTTAAAATATAAATAAAATAAAAAGGCACATAAATATTATTGTTTTTTTTTGAAAATATGTAGTAAAAGTTTTCACTTGAGGTTGCTCGTACCGTCCGGATTCTTTGGATCGTTTTTTGTGATTCAGGGGATAGTCCCTTGATGTGGATTGGTGGAGATGAATGATTTCCATCTATTTTATGAATGGGGACCATTCATTTCAGCAATTCATGCTAAGGGACCATCTCCTGGATCGTAAAAAGTGGATCTGCCCTCGTTGCTCGCATATCTATCAATACAATTTTGAATCGAGCTTCCAAATTCTTGAAAATCACAACTAAATTGAACGAATAAAATTTCTAACAATCAACATTTTGAAAACTCCAAACCAAGGATTTAGAATTGAGTTAAAAATTTCTAAAAATGAAGCAAAATCGATTTGGGTTGAAGTAAGATGGTCACGTGGTGGTTTTGCCTAAATTATTGCAGAAAACTTAAATGGAGGCGGCGATCATGATCAGTTTGGTCAAAATTTTTCTTTCGAACACATAGTCCACGACCTAAATTCTAGTAAATCATTGGTGAAATGATAGGCAAAGAAGGAGAACAACTCACGTATGACCTATACAAATTATGATTTATTTTTACGCTTTCTTGATCAAATATTCTGACTCAAACTACAAATTGATGCAATAGAATCTAGATTAGGTTGGATTAGGATCAAATGCCCTTTTTAATAATTTTTCGATGACAATCATTTAGAAGTAGGAAGGGGAGGGAGCGGATAGAAATGGTCAATCAATTTGTAGGGGCTAAAAAAATAATAAAAAAAAGACGAGCCAAAAATAGGTAGGACGGGAGCTCAACGTCCAAGGATGATTTCACCCCTTAGGAAGGTAGCTTATAATATCCTAAATAAGAGGAATATCTTTACAAATAACTTTTTTCTTGCGTGCCAACTCGACTAGCCAATTAGATGGGAGAATATATATATATATATATATATATATATATATATATATATATATACTTTTTACGTTTTTCCTCCTATCCTTCTATCCTTCATGGTGATGGTGGTGGGGATACAATGGACTGTGTTTTTTCATATTATTATTTGTAAAAGAAAAATGTTAAATAAAGGGTGAATGATGGCTCATCTTATCCGGATCAAGTTAATTAAAGAAAAATTACGCGGAAAATGAATAAACTTTGACCATATATATATATATATATATATATATATATATATATAGAAATCTTATGCTGCGGTGCCTTATGTATGATTTTACTGCGGTACTTGTCACGTCAGCGAGAAAACACAAAAAAAATCAACGCTCAGGAGGCAGACCGATCGGTCACCAGACCGATCAGGAAACGATCAGGAGGCAAAAAAAGGTAAGGGGATCGGTCTGTGGACCGATCCACCTATAGCCTGATCGGTCCACAGACCGATCAGGCTTCGAAGCAAACTCTCACAGAGAGTGGTTGATCCGTCTGGGGATCGATCAACCTAGGGCCTGATCGGTCCACAGACCGATCAGGAGACTCCCAGACCGATCAGGTTGGAGCCTGATCGATCCAGGCCGATCAGGAGGAGAGCAGTTGGTTGATCGGTCTGGGGACCAATCAACATAGGGCCTGATCGGTCCACAGACCGATCAGGAGACTCCCAGGCTGATCAGGAGGAGAGCAGTTGGTTGATCGGTCTGGGGACCGATTAGGAGACTCCCAGACCGATCAGGAGGAGAGCAGCGTTGATTTTTTTTTTTTTGTGTTTTCTCGCTGACGTGGCAAGTACCGCAGCAAAACCGCACATAAGGCACCGCACATAAGGCACGTCAGCGAGAAAACACAAAAAAAAATCAACGCTGCTCTCCTCCTGATCGGCCTGGACCGATCAGGCTCCAACTTGATCGGTCTGGGAGTCTCCTCATTGGTCTGTGGACTGATCAGGCTCTAGGCTGATCGGTCCCCAGACCGATCAACCAACTGCTCTCCTCCTGATCGGCCTGGACCGATCAGGCTCCAACCTGATCGGTCTGGGAGTCTCCTGATCGGTCTGTGGACCGATCAGGCCCTAGGCTGATCGGTCCCCAGACCGATCAACCAACTCTCTGTGAGAGTTGGCTTCGAAGCCTGATCGGTCTGTGGACTGATTAGGCTATAGGTGGATCGGGCTATAGGTGGATCGGTCCACAGACTGATCCCCCTACCTTTTTCTGCCTCCTGATCGTTTCCTGATCGGTCTGGTGACCGATCGGTCTGGTGACCGATCGGTCTGCCTCCTGAGCGTTGATTTTTTTTTGTGTTTTCTCGCTGACGTGGTAAGTACCGCAGTAAAATCGCGCATAAGGCACCGCAACATCAGATTTCTCTTCTATATATAATGAATAAATTATCTAGAGTACAAGTGTCGGAATAGCAGAAACTGTCCGTACGGCTAGTAGGAAAATGTCTAGGGAGAAAAAAAAATCATTGGCAGCGAGCAAAACATTGGTTAAACATAAAGTTTTTATTAAAAAACAATTAATATTTTTAAATTTTAATTAATTGAGCTCGATTTATTCAACTTTAATACTCAGTCTTAAATAGTGCAAATTACTCTATCTGAGTGGGTACTAATTTTAATACTCAGTCTTAAATAGTGCAAATTACTATATCTGAGTGGGAACTAATCACCTTCGTCCAAGCAAGCTAAGTCTTCCTAAGAAGTCATGGGATGAACGTGTCATTCTTTCATACAAGACAATATCGAAAAAGGCAAGAAAATTCATCCAGCCGAATGAGGTGGGCCTGTTGGATAGGTCAGAACAAGGAGGACTGGGACTCTCTTAGATTCTTTCAGAGATGTCAAGACACCTCTTTAGATAGATTTACCTTTGGATAGTTAAGTCATCAATCGGTTGTTCGAACATTCGTTTAGGTAAATTTAGTGTCAATTGTCGAACTACTCCCTCAAAAATTGTAAGATTGAGATAAGAATTATAGTTTCTGTTTAAGATGGTATTATCTTATACTGGTGCATATGATTTATCAATAATATTTTAGCATTTAAGAGAGATATAAAGAAAAAAAATCAGGATGGAATGAGGCTGTCATTGGAGATGAAACTATTATTTAGACAAGATTCTTAGGTCTAGGTGGCGACCCTACCAGATTTGATTATTTTATGTATGCAAGTGAAAATGGAACAATTTAGACAGCTTTAAATTTGACTAAACAAAAATAAAGTATGAAGGTAACTTTTTATAATAAATTAATAAACAAAAACAACCTACTATTAAATGTTATGTCAGTGCATGTCCGAATATATATATATATATATATCTATATATATATATATATATATATATATATATGTTAAGCGATGCTTCGTGTGCGATTGTGAGCGACGAGTAAACGTGATATTATTAGCTTGATTTCTTTGTAAAAAAATATTCTATTTATTCTCTCTCTCCTCCCGTCTTCTATTCAAATCGACGACGAGAGAAATTTCTCAAATTCTAAATTTCTCTCGCCGCTCTCTCTTGCTCTCGCCTCTTCCTTCGCCACCGTCTTCCTTCGCAGCGTGCTCTTGCAGGGCGAGCAAAAGCAAACATGTTGTAAGCTACTTGGATAACTTACAGTCGCATGCTTATTCTTGAGTTGGCTGGAAGTTCGAGAAACTACCACTGAACACATACACTACGTTGGTTTGCTTACCAAATTCTCTCCAATCTCGATCGTAAGCTTTTCTTCACTCCACTATCTGATTTTCAACTTGTACAATGAAATATCCTACAATGAACAAGTCCTAGCTACTTTCTTATCAACTTTTGCTTATATCATTTATGCAAGGAACTGCCCAATCATCAATTCCCACATTTCATAGCTAATGGTAATTCATTTCATTTTAAATTGTAATTCCCTATTGTGATCCTAATATATATTAGAAAGAAGGAAGGATTTATGCTACAACATGCTAGGTCGACGACTGCTACAAATGCATGCAAGCTGCAACCACTTGGACAGTTAGATGTTACACATTGTAGCAGCTACTTCGACAGTTAACTATGACACCTTGTAGCAGTTAATTATCCAAGTAGCCGCTATAATGTGTAGTAGCTAACTGTCCAAGTGGTAGCTACAACGTGTAGCGACTACTTGGTAAGTCATTTTATTTTAAGTTGTAATTCCCTTGCCTCTATTCCTATTATTGATCGTTTATACGTGATTATCTTTATTGGATGTCCCGATTGTTACACTGTTACTTAATTCCATGGCTAGCTTCTACAATGTTGCAGTAGTTACTTGGAATGATAGCTACTACAACGCTGTAGCAGCTAATTCGACTGTTAGCTGCTACAATGTTGTAGTAGCTACTAGGAATGATAGTTGCTATAATGTTATATCATCTAATTCGACTGTTAGCTGCTACAATGTTGTAACAACTATTTGGAATGAGAGCTACTACAATGATGTATCAACTAATTCAACGGCTAGCTGGTACAATGTTGTAGCAACTACTTGGAATGATAGTTGTTACAATGTTGTAGCAACTAATTCAACTGTTAGCTGCTACAACGTTGTAGCAGCTACTTGGAATGATAGTTGCTACAACACTGTAGCAGCTAATTCGACGGCTAGCAGACCATCTTCAAAAATCAATAAGTGCTCAAGACACAAATAGGAACACGAAAAAAGCCTTAAGGAAAAAAAATTGAGCGGGAATAAGAATTAAAATTCATCCTAGTTTGAATTTTATTAATGTATGATAAGATTAGCATGTAGAAGGACATTCTTGCATCCCTTCAAACTCTATTTCACCTATAATTATTAGAGATATAAAGGTTTCTAGGATGATTGAATCTCTCTTTTAACTCTCGTCATGAGCACGGCATCTAGGGCAGAGACATCCTGCCCATCGCGTTCCCTCTCGTTCTTCTTCAAGCATGAGTTGGGTTTGCCTCAATTCATCCTGGGTTAACTATAGGTTTTGCTATTGTTGTGCAATTACCTCATCCAGAGCTTGTATCACCTCTGCTAGGGATCGCTCTTTCTCGGATAATAGTTGAGCCCAAGGAGGAAAATCTGAATTCATAGCTCTCGGTAATATACCTAGGAGAAGATAGAGAAAGAAAAAGGTAAGATCAGTGCAGTGAGAACGAACCAAGGTCAAACCCCCCTTTTTAATAAGGTCATGGGACACAGGATGGGGGGGGGGAGGGTGGGTCACGGGATCACTGTAGTTGATATGAAGTTTCGGAAATGATCAATGTTTATCAAACGGATGGGGAGGATGACATGGCAGTCAAAGTCAAGGTGATGTGATGGTCAAAAGTCTAGGTCAAAGTTAAATTAGAGGAATATTCCTCACTTGAGACAGGGATTCACCCAACAACAAAGTTCCTAAGTCCTGCCCACATGGTCCCAGAGTAGGACGCTTGGATAAGGTCGGCCGACCACAAGCTCGATCATATCTAAGAACACAACGGTACTTTAAGACTAAGGAAAAATTCAAGGAGGCTCGACCGGTTAGGAGGTCGTCCGGGCTCGAGATATTTAAACCTTAGCAGACAACTAATATACGATCGTCCGGATGGAGGCCGATTGAACATAAGGCTTCCTAAATGCGCTTGATCGGTCAAAGCCCAGGCAAACCTAGGAATACTTAGATTATATAAAGATCCTAATATACGATACAAAGGTCGACGACTAGATGCTACAATGGTGTAGCAGCTATTTTGATAAGTAACTGCTATAATGGTGTAACAACTACTTCGACAGCTAGCTGTTACAATGTTGCAGCAGCTACTTGGAATGTTAATTGCTATAATGGTTTAGCAGCTACTTCGATGACTAGCCGCTACAAAATTATTGTAGTTACTTTGACAAGTAACTGCTATAATGATGTAGTAGCTACTTGGACAGTTAGCTGCTATAACATTATAGCAACTAATTGGAATGTTAACTGCTAGAACGGTATAGCAGTTACTTTGACAGGTAGCTGCTACAACATTGTAGCAGCTACTTCGACAAGTAATTGCTACAACGATGTAGCAGCTATGTCGATGGCTAGCTGCTACAATGTTGTAGCAACAACTTTGAAGGTGTAGCAGCCATAATGATGTAGTAGTTACTTCGACGGTTAACTAATATATCATTGTAGCAACTATTTTCGTTATGTATATAATTTGGTAAAAATTTATTTAAAATAATTTTAATCTGTAATTATCTCTAATTCTAAGATATTATTAAGATTTATACTAACTACTACACGTTGTAGCAGCTACTTTGACAGTTAGCTACTACAACGTGTAGCAGCTAATTGGAAAGTTAACAGCTACACGTTGTAGCAACTATTTTGCCTTCCACAACGTAGTTGTAATTCCCTCTATTCATAATATGTATCATTTATACATGATTCTAAGTGATATATTTAATACAGGGCAAAACATATGTTGTCTTTATTGGTCGTCAGTCAGGTGTTTATGACACCTAGATAGAAGCATCTACACACGTTAATCATTTTAGGGGCACTATACACCAATCTTTCAAGAGTAAACAGGATGCAATACGAGCTTTTGAAGCCTACAACATACTATCTTACAATCTTATTCATCTTTTTATTTTAAATAATGCCTTATATTTATTTTAGTTGTATAAATTGCAGCAAACTTACCAATTTGGGGAGCTTCAATTTCCCACATTTCATTCGATGGTAAGGCGTTTAAATTTAAGTCTTAATTCCTGCACTATTTGTTATAATGTGTAGCAACTACTTCGGCAACTAGCTTCTACACGTGGGAGTATCTACTTAGACAGATAGCTGCTACAATGTTGTGACAACTACTTGGAATGTTAGCTATTACAATGTTATAGCAACTACTTCGACGGATGACTGCTACAATGGTGTAGCAACTACAATGCTTCTCCAAATAACATTTGTTTATCATTTTTTTGTTCTATAATTTGCAGAAAACTTGTCCAACATCATTTTCTACAAATCATTCGATGGTAAGTCTTTTTAAGTTAGCTACTTTGATGCTACTAAATTGTTAATAGACATTTATATTTGTATGAGTTTTAATTTTTTATATCTAGTATTATAGTTTGCATGTTTGATACATGTTAATATTTTATGATTTAAGTTGTAACTGCTACAACATGTATCAACTATCAATGGGGTAGCTGCAATAACTTGTAGCAACTATCTGACACTATTTGCTACACAATGTGGCATCTACCCTATAATAGTTGCTCCACGTTATAGTAGCTACCCTACATTAGCTGCTACACGTGGTAAGTCATTTCATTTACAGTTGTAAGTCCCTTTATTTCTAATATATATTGTTTATACGTGATTACAAATGATCTATTTAATCAATATAGGGGAAAATATATGTTGTCTTTATTGGACATCAGCTGGGTGTTTATGACACCTGGATAGAAGCATCTACACAAGTTAATCATTTTAGGGGCGCTATACACCAGCCCTTCGAGAGTAAACAGGATGCAATAAGAGCTTTTGAAGCCTACAACAATAAAAATTGAGAGAATAATTTCATTACATCTAGAGGAAAAAAAGATCATGTGCATCCTCAAATATAGTATCAAGTTCAAAATCAGAGAGAAATCTATTAAAGACTGACAAATTTAGAAAACTGAAAGATGCATTGGAAGAGATAGAACAACAGTTAGATTCTCTACAAATTAGTGATGAAGATTAGATATGGTATTTAAACACTACAAGAAAAACCCTCATAGACATCGGTGGAAAAACAATGGTTTTAAGCAAAAACAGATGTCTTTGAGTATTTTACACCATTTTTTTCAAAAATCGGTGTCAATAAGCGTAGATTTTCGCTCATTGACATCGATTTTTTAAGCTGATGTTTATGAGCGCCTTTTTTTTCATTAATAGACACCGATTTTAACAATGATTTTTAAAACCTGGTGTCTATGATAAAATAAAATAATTTAATTTTCCCACCAATACTTAGCCGAAATTTGCAACACTTCACTCTTCCTTCCAAACCTAAACCTATATCGCGCCGTCCACCGTATATCGTCTCAACGCCGCCACCACTTTCCTCCTCCCTGTTAGCCGTCCGACCATCTCTCTCAGCCTCATCTTCCTCTTTCCCTTCCTTTGGGTGAGAAGAGGCTGCCTGTGTGGCTTGGAGTCGTCGCCGGGTCGCTAGAAGTCGCCCTCCTCCACTCTTTCTTGATCCCATATCTGGTAACCTCGATTCCTCATCTCCTTCTTCCGATTTGATCCCTCCTTGTCGATCCTCGCATGGCTAGGACTGATCAGAGCTCCTTGCTCGTTGATTTTACTGCTCGCGGTAGGATTCAGAGCTGCCTCCAGGTGTGTTATCGACTAATCGGTCGACATGGTGAGGGGGAAGACGCAGATGAGGAGGATAGAGAACCTGGCCAGGCAACAGGTGACCTTTTCCAAGCACCGGAGAGGCCTTATGAAGAAGGCCTTTGAGCTCTCCGTGCTCTGCGATGCCGAGCACCAAATGTCAAGTATTCCCCAAGTACTCCTTATGGTTATCGATTTGTGAACTGGGTAACAAATGTTAAGTATTTTTGTCTTTCATCTGAAATGAAAGTACCAGTGCTTCCATACTTGACCAATTTGAGCTTGATCAGGAGTTAAATGCATATTTTGCATTTTTGTTCGAACTTATTGATGAGAGGGGACCTTTTGTGGGTTTGAATGTTAACCTTAGCCAATATGATCTGTTTCATGGCCATCTCTTCATTGCTGACTCTGGAAGACTTGGCATTCTGTAAGTAGAAAATGATTTTCCAATTTCTCAGCAAAGTTATGGCTTTCTTATTGTTTGAAATTCTGTGTTCTTCTGCAGTGCTCACTCTATTTTCATGCTCCTTTTGTCAGAGTGACAAGTGTTTTCAAGGAATAGTAGCAAACATAGAACGTGCCTTAGTGTTTGTGATGCCTATGCAAATTTAAGTAGAAAAAAAATTAAACAATTAAACAAAAATGATTTATCTCTTGGTAAATGATCACTGGCTACTGAAGTCGCTATTGAAGTCCTTCCTCATCTTCGACAGTTCATCTTCTTGATCTCTTGATTGTAAGTATTAATTGATTGATGCATACAATCTGTTTGATGAATTTCCTCAAATACTACCCTGACTTGATTTTATCATTTTTGTTTGCATGATTCTCTTGAGTAGTAAATGCTAGTTACTGTCACTTGTGGTATCAATTCTAGTTTGCCCCTAACACAATTTCATATGCCAATAGTAGTTTTTGTGGTTGTTGTTGTTGTGATGCAGCTCAAGGTGCGACAATGAGGCTACTTGTGAAAATGACACTTCCACCAAAATCACATGAACAAAGAAAATCCGGTAGATTTAGTTCATTTAAGATGCAGAGAGGGTGCTATACCCATCAACAAGATGAAATGATGACATTTAACTTTTCCTTATGAGATGAAATATTCTAGTTGGTTGGCTAGTTATCTTGAAGTGTCGTGTTAATTTTAATTAATTAGATAGTTGAAACTGGAAGGGTTTAAAGAAAGCTTATTGGTGTGTTATGGAAGAGTCTTGACAAAATGAAATTTCTCAAGTTAATGAGATATTTTACCAGCTCACTGTTGACTCAGTTAATACCCTCAGTAACACCATGTCAACCTCATGCCAAAGAATTTTGTCCATGGTTCCAATTCCATGTAGAAAATTAAATCATGGGTCATCTCAAAAAGGAATGTGAAGACTATTATAGCCATGCAAATCATAAGAGAAGAACATATTTTCTGACTATAATAAAAAAAAAAATACTAAAACTAATGCTTGTCGTTGCACCATATGCGTGAAGTTTATTATCCTGCTGTTCTTTTATGAGTGCGTGATCATATTTTCAGCTTAGTATATGAAAAAACTACATGGTTGCATTGCCTATTTTCATATGATTGAATGCATGCCATAAGTTTTTACTTTAAAACTGGAATAATAACTTTTTGCTTACATATGTTTATGGTTAAGTTATTTTAAGTTTTTTCTCCTTTATTTCCCAATTAGTCTATGAATTTTGGTTTTTGTCATTTCTTAGTTTTATGTATGAATTAAGCATGTTTAATTGTGAAAAAAAATCCTCTTTTCTTTAGTCTTTAGTGTGTTTCTGTTAATCAAGAGCCATGTATATTAGTGATGTGAGGGTATGTAGCCAAGAGGAACATGTATTCTTCAATTTTATTTTAGCATGCATTTGATCGAAAAGTATTGTGGCATTGTTAAATTATTACATAATTTATTGCAGAATGTTCACCATGCTGGTCAACCAATGCCTGGTGAGGAGCAAAAAGATATAGTCATGACCAGTACCCAGAGTAACCTATTAAATATGAAGTGCCCTTTGACAGGAAAGCCTGTTACAGAATTGCAAAATCCTGTCCGCTGGTAAAGTAGTGCTTCACTCTTTACCAAAGTTTTGTAGTTATGTTTTTATCCAATATAAATTAAAATTCCATAATTTTTTGTTTGTTAGTAATGAAAGATGAAAACATAACGGTCAAGTGAGATTGTTTCATATGTACAAAGCCATTTTTTTTCTTTGTGAATAAACAGATATTAAACGGTTCACAAGTTAACTAAAAACAACTATTTTAAGTGAACTTCTTTCTTAAAATGCAGAGCTTCATTTCCTTGGAAATCATGTTCCTTCTTGAACCATATTCAATTTGGCATGAGTCCTTATTTGATTAGTTACGAACTATGAATTTGTGTGCTTTGTAGAATGCAATGTGAGATATGTTAATGCCATAGACAACATTCTATAGAAATTTTGCAAGATAAGTAAAGTTAGTCAACCCAGTGCAAAAAAGTAAAGTTAGTCATAACAAAGTTGTAGTGACCAAATTGCCCACATACTTTTATTAGTCTAGCTTATGAGGAACTTGAATGACCTCAAGAAGGTGATCCAACTGATAGTAATTGAACCAAATGAAGATAGTGTGAATAAATTATTTTATATATTCTAAGAAAAATCATAATAATCTACTATACACCATGCACCACTATATTTAGCTTCTTTCAAATCAGTTGTCTTATAACAGATTATTTCAAATGTGCAGATCAAAGAAGCTGAGCAAACAAGTAAAAATTACCAGCAAAAGGTTACTTATCTCATTTTCAATCTCTATTTGAGTAGAATTTACAACATCTTTAATTTTCCTTATGTAAGCAACAAACTACTTTATATTCATATTGACTATTTTATTCTATTCAGGTAAGAGAACAACCAAGAAGGATGTTGCAAAGTTCCCAAAGCCTCCAGTGGCTCCTTTAAGATGGAGGCCTCCTTTACAAAGAATCACCAATCAGTTGTCACCCTCAGGACATCAAACAAGCAGAGGTGCCCATCCAGTAATAGATAAAGAGAATTGTCTATTAACAAATAAAACTACTGGGGAAGATTTAGTTAAATGTCTGCATAGAGCAAGAAGGATAACATTGGCACCAGTAAGAAGAATATTTGTGTACTATCTATTACCTTTTGATGTTATAAGAAGAATAGTTATGTGTAATTTGTGGATACTGACTTGATGTGCACAATATCTATTATCTTTTTATGTTGTAAGAAGAATATTTATGTGTTGGTTATATGGATATTGACTTGGTGTGTTTAGATACATCGGTGCATTTTTATTTATGATTTTCTTAGTGAATTAATAATATTAACTTAATTTTATGATTTGCTTGGTGATAATATTGGTTTTTCACTATTTCAGAAATCGAATTTGTGTCGTTAAACAATACTGATATTACATCAGTTTTCCACCGCTGCAAAATCGGTGTCATTAACTAATATTACATCGGTCGTATACCGCTGCCAAAACTGGTGTTATTAACATATAATATTACATCGGTTTTACACCCGATGTCGTTAAGTGATACTACACTGATTATAACCCGATGTCTAAAATGGCAGACCTTTTACATCGCCTTCATAGACATCGGTCGAAAATATAATAGACAGCGGTGGAAAACCGATGTCTATGAGGGTTTTTCTTGTAGTGAAAGTTGTAGTGTTTATAGGTCTTCTAGCTTAAAATCTTCCACGATGTATTAACTTTTGAACAAATTACTTATGAAGGTTAGATATTTATATTTGTCTTGTTAGCATTGTTTTTATCCAATATTATAAGTTGCATGTTTGATATATTTTAATGTATTATGATTCAAGTTATAATTCACTGCTACATTAGTAGCTAATCCAGACTAGCTGCTACCACGCGAACATTACTGGACTAGCTTGTTGTAGCAGCTACTAGACAATAGATGCTATAATGACAAACTTATGTTGTAGTAGCTAAGTAACCGTATATGCTATAATATATTGTACAAGGCCGAGTTAAATCAACCCACAGTTTAAAATGAAAAGTAAAAATTATTGATTCTATTAAACAGACAAAATACGGAAGATAGTCATTATAAGACACCAACAAAATAAACAAGGAACATCAACACAATAAAATGAAGTGTTACAAAATGACCCTTCTCTAGCCTAAGGACTTATAAGGTAAGCCTCTAGTATTCAATGCTTTCCAACAGATCGATAGCTGCTTTAACGGCTGTCTTGGTCTCTTCCAGTGTTTGAAGGGCTCGCTTCAATTGGATCACCGATTGATCCTGCTTTTGCTGCAAAGATGCTTGTGGTTTAGAAGGGAGGAAGGCCGAAGAGTCTTCCCAAGACCCCAAAGAAGAGGTAGATGTCGATTCATTGATCACTATCATGGGACCAGGACAAGGTATTATTTTCTTGCCTCCCAAAGGAGAAGCCATTATCTAAAATTGAATGGTTTAGGATAATGAAGGATAAATAATTTAGGATGTCATCTTTATAATGGTGTAATTTGATCAATTCCATAGGTAAAGTGCAATGGATGTCGAAATTTATTTCAGGAAGTTGAAATATCATTTCCAGATAGCACATTAAATGGAACGAGAGACAAAGGAGTTGGTGAAATTTAATAATTATAATCAAGAGGATGATGTAGTAGTTAGTGTCGAAGTAACTGCTATAACAAAGACTTAATGCTGCAGTTATTACACGTTGTAGCAGTAACTCTGCAGTTGCAGCTACAATAGGTAGAATTTTTAAATTTTTGTGAATAAAATTTTATTCATCCCATTATAACAACAGATTGTTACATACTTTTTTATTATTATGTAGGTCTTGTAATATTTTCATTTGAATAATTTTAAGCTATGATATGTTGTAGTAGTTTCCGTACTGTAGGTGCATGGAAGGATTCAAGGGCCGACGATTGGTTATCCTTGTCTTTACTCTCTGTCTTAGGACATCTCCAATGCAAGGTTTATCATCGTTACTGCGATCAAAGTTGAATAATTTTAAAAAATGCAGCAACACTTGGAATGATAGCTGCTACAGTGTTGTAGCAGCTAATTTGACGGTTAGCTGCTACAACGTTATAGCAACTACTTGGAATGATAATTACTACAATGCTGTAGTAGCTAATTCGACGGTTAGCAAACCATCTTCAAAAATCAATAAGTGCTCAAGACACAAATAGGAACATGAAAAAAGCCTTAAGGAAATATAATCTAGTGGGAATAAGAATTAGAATTCGTCCTATTTTGAATTTCACCATTGTATGATAAGATTAGCTTGTAGAAGCACATTCCTGCATCCCTTCAAGCTCTTTTGCAACTATGATTATTAGAGATATAAAGGTTGCTAGGATGATTGAATCTCTCTTTTAACTCCTGTCATGAGCATGACATCTAGGGAAGAGACACTTTACCTGCCTCATTCCCTCTCATTCTTCTTCAAGCATGAGTTGGGTTTGCCTCAATTCATCTTGGGCTAACTGTAGGTTTTGCAGTTGTTGTGCAATTACCTCATCTTTAGCTTACGCTTCGTGAAGTGTGAGGGAAATGGTGGAATCATGCTTGATCTTCCAATACATTCTAGCTTGTCTTTGACTGTCAAGATTTGAATATGCTTTTGGTTTTAAGGATAGCTCAGCACGAACCCGGGACTTAGCAGCTAGCCAATGTTTCTCAGTTTCATTTCGAAGAGAGCATTGCAAGTCTCTATCTTGCAGTGCCTCTGCAAGAGCTATTTCTTTTTGATCAAGCAGTAGATTCAGTTGGTTCATCTGTTGGCGAAGTTGTTGGATTTCATCAGATTTCAAGTTAGGGGTCATTAGTAATAGCGGATTTAGTTAAAGGAGGAATAAGGAGATAAACTATTACTGATAGGGTGTTACCATTTTTAAAGAGAGATTGGGAATGATTCTGTCTGAGAACCCTGACAAAAAGGAAAGCTGGGAGAAAAACCTACTGTTGATGAAGAATAATATATGTAGAATACCGATCCGAGAAACCCAAAGAGGATCTAAGAGAACGAAATCACAGAATGCCCTCCTCGTGCGAAGATTCAAAGACGAAAGGAAAGCTTTGATGAAGAAAACCGAGATATGGAGCATCCAAGGCTTCCTACGCACAAGAGACCAACCAACATTATTGTCAGTGACCTAAGACCGCGGTGGGAATCCCTGGCTAGGCCCTCCGACACTCAAGTTAGTGATCTCTCTTTGTGTGGAAGAAGCAAAAATAAGAAGATGAATACTAGTTGGAAATTAGGGTTGTGAGTGCGAGCATCAATGTGAGCATACCTAGCCAACGGAGAGGATTCTCCCTTTTATACCACTTCATATAACCTTCATAGTCATGAAGTGGACCCCGATTTGTTAGAGTTTGTTATGAGATGACGTAAGCCACGTACTTACAGAAAATGGCTTTTAAGGAATCTCTTTTGTGATGGATCGAAAGCGCTAGAGGGGGGGGGGGGGGGGAATAGCACTCGTGGCTATTTCGTTTTTCGAAATCGTAAAAGCTTGTTCAGAAATAACGCAGCGGAAAGTAAATAAAGTGGACACGAAGGATTTACTTCGTTCGGAGCCTGTGACGACTCCTACTCGAAGGCCCGCGATCCTTGATCACTTCCGGTGGGCAACAACTATAATTCGTAAAAGCTATTACAAGCTAAGTACAATTTAAGCAGAAAAGAATATTGTACCGACAATAAAAAGACTAAAACTGAAGCTCCGGGTTGTCGTTGCAGCACTTCTGAGTCGAGACGTTAGCAGCTTGTCGCACGGAGAATGCTCAGAAGATTGTCTTTAAAGCTGCACCTCAACCCTCCTTTTATATGAGGTTCCGGGCGCCTGGGACCTTTCCGGGCACCTGGAGTGTGACGTGGCCAGCCAACTAGGTTTCTCCACGTCGCGAAGTCGCGCAGGGGATAAAAGTTGGTCCCGGGCGCCCGGATCCATCCCGGGCGCCCGGACCTCCTTTTTTCAGGAGCCGCTTCTCCTGCAAAACAAGGTTAGTCCGAGCAATTGCATACCCTGCAAGACAATGTTAGAATCTGATAATTCATAAGTGAAAAAGAGCTGACAGTCTTCAGACTGTCCGAGTCTGACTTCGAATTTCCAACCGGAAACCCTAGGTCGACCCGACGCCTACTGTTCCCTCTACGGGGAACGCGTCCTCACCTACTCCACTCAGGAAATTTACCTGATGCCAGTCCGATCCTCCAGACCGACTGGACTTTTTGCCTAGGGTTACCACCCCCTAGGACCTAGGGTTACCGCCCCCTAGGGTTTTTCTCCACCTAGGGTTACCGCCCCCTAGGACCTAGGGTTACCGCCCCCTAGGGTTTTTCTCCACCTAGGGTTACCGCCCCCTAGGACCTAAGGTTACCGCCCCTTAGGGTTTTCCTCCACCTAGGGTTACCACCCCCTAGGACCTAAGGTTACCACCCCTTAGGGTTTTTCACCTGCCTAACCACAGCTAGGACTTTCCTGAAACACTCATTCAAACATGTTAGATCACCCACTAACTTAACCTTGAATCCTTTGCCATTATCAAAACTAAGGTTCGATCGTCGGATGCTTCCCGCACCAACATTTGTACCCCAGATGTACCTTTTTTGTCATCTAGTACCTGTATAAGAGTCTAGAAACATTCTTCCCGCCAAGCAAGTCAACCTGTTATATGATTACATAAAGCACATATTTTCATAAGCTATTTATGAATATCTTAAAATGTTTATTCTCGTCCTGTCCTATAAATTATATTTTATCGCCCTTGTTTGGTTATCCTATCTTCACTATGTTGTGGACCGTCTGATATTATACTATATATGTTCGGTATTGACCGAAATTGGACCCAGACTATGTCCGATCGGTTTATTATTATCATTCAACTAATCGTTCAGTAATATACTACCAATTCTGTAAAGCCTTAGATCTTTTCATTCCCAGGCGATCATATATACTTAATTAATATTAGTCTATGTTCAGATATGCCACCTTAAACAATTCTGGCTTTTTTATTTTAAACGTGTAAACCCGGTCTATATTGGTCTGTATCTCCTTAAGCTTGTTATCCTGACTGATTTGAGCTATATTTTATTAAGTTATATACCGGCCGATATTGAACTATCCTTCCCAAAGTATTTCCCGGCCGATATTGGCTTATTCTTCCTAAGGTATTTCTCGATCGGGATTGGCCTATCTCTCTTAAGGTATATCCTGGCCGATATTGAACTATCCTTCCCAAGGTATTTCTTGACCGATATTGGACTATCCTTCTCAAGGTATTTCCTGACCGATATTGGACTATCCTTCTCAAGGTATTTCTCGGTCGGGATCGGCCTATCTCTCTTAAGGTATATCTCGGTCGATATTGGCTTATTCTTCCTAATTCTACTATCTCCTTTCCCTTTTTCACCAGGGACCTACTAAACCTAACCCATATCACTAGCCTTCCCTTCAAGTATAGTCGAAGGAGGTGTAGCTGACTGACTAGACACAAGTCTATTTTTGTTTCTTTGCCCATCTTTACCCGTGACTTTGCCATGGGTATTGTAGTGACTTCTTGATCTTCTTCATAGTAGCCCTCGTGACTTTTGGTACAGCAATCCTGTGAACCCAAGTACAGTAATCCCGTATCTTTTGATCCTTTAAATAGGGCCATGATCCTTTCTTCTTTCTCCACTCGCCTCAGTTCTTTTTCCCCCTTGCTTTGCCCCATCTTATTGAGAGTATGGCTTTAGACCCCCCTCTCTGGGGGCAATTCTTGGTGAATAAGGAAAAATTTATATATGAGGTTGCCCAAGCTTTGGATTCAATCAACTCTCTGGTCCGAGAGCTGGAGGCATTTCTGTTGATCGCCCAGTTTCGAGTATGATCAAAAACTGCCCTGAGGAACAAAATTCCTCGAGATCTAGAATCTCAAGTCAAAGGCACGACTGCTCTGCAAACCCGATGGGTTTTAGAGGGGTTTACACTATTCATGGGGGTTCAAGTAATTACCCCCTGGATGTCACGACGAAGGTATAGCCCATGTTATCTGCAGGCTAAGGCGGACCTTCTAGAAGCAGAGCTCAAAGGCTCAAGTAGGAAAGGGACTCTTCAGTCACCTTTCCACCGGGGCATAAATAAATCTGCCCCTCCTTATTCATGAGACCACTCTGCTTCATAGTTTCCTTCGTCCAAGTAAGATATTTCCACTTCTTCGACCTGGGCAATCTTCCTTCGTTCCAGGCGGAATATTTCCACTTCTGCACCTTGGTCAAATTTGTCCCTAGTGGGGTTGAAGTTTTCTAAGGAGTCTGAGAGCTTATGTTTGTAACTTTTGTTGACCTTTCGAGGTTTAATGTTTTGAGATGAAAATATAATGTTATGTATTTGATCAGGTTCTAAGTGTAAAATTGAACGATCTTTTGTATTGAATTGGGTGGCTCTCTTGAATCCTTCTAGTTCATAAGAATAGACGTAATGCTTCGGCCAATATTGGCTTGTATATCATAAACATTGTCATTCCGACCGATATTAGCCTGCCCATTGTAGACAAGGTTATTGATAAGCCGAATCTGTCACATCCGCTAATCAAATTGTACAAATGTATATTTCACTGATCCCTTAATTAAACAATAATGTTGTAGTAACGAGCCCAGGATCGATCCGAGGAACCAACGGTAGAATGTAATTTAGGATTGTCTTTTTATTCCTATTTTTGGGGTTTTCGATATAAAATTGGAGTTGGGGGTTTTAAAGCTTTGAATATAAATCTACAAAGGAAAACACAGCAAATAAAGAGATTAACCTAAAGCAAGAATGAAATCTAACAATGTGCCAATGTTCCAACCATAATGCATTGTCACCCTACATTATAATTAAACCATCAACACATTTAAACTAAATATGAAATAACGAGACAGGAATAAAATCTAATCTAAAACAAGATGTAAACCCTAACTTAGAACTTAAACTCTAAACAATTAATCAAGCACAACTTAAAATTAAATTAAACTACAACAATGTAATGAAATACTAAATTACTTGCTAAAAACATAACAAACATCAAATGAATCTGTTCTAAGCTGTAAAAACAATAACAAAATGAAATAAAATGATAAACCAATCCATTCTCACAATCATCTAACAATCCTCACACTCTTGCCGTCACACAAGAGTGCCAAAGTCGAGACCACCCAACTCTGGACCTCAATGGAGCATCTCTACAACGTATCAGTTCCAAAATTGCTCAGCTTTGTCGACGGACCACCCCCGACGAGCTAGAAACAACCCGGAACCAATCGAATGCCGAAAATGCTGGAAATCTGCCATCCTTGACCTCTGAATCTGGAATGAAGATGTGGACTGCGGATGAGCATTGGAAGAAGCTCAGTAACGCCGGAGGACCACCGCCGAGCGTTTCTGATAGGAATCGAAGCTCAGATTTGGAAGAACACCTCCAAATCTGAGGTGAACAGAGGTATCGCAGAAGTGGAGATTGCGCCGGAGAGAACACCCGCCTACGACACCAGATGATCGGGAAGAGCTGATGTAGAAACTATCCACCGAGGTTGAAGCTTGAGAGGATGATCGGAGAAAGGAAAGGGGCCGAAACTCGTTGAAGAAGAACGCGCGACGCAGCTGTGCGGAGGAGGAGATCGACACTGGAAAACACTGTAGCTTCTGTGTTTTGAATCTGTTCCAGATCTGAATCGACGGCTGAGATTGATTTGGAGCTAAATCAACGGTGAAAGCTTGCCCAAAATCCGATCCGAAGGTACTAATGTTGATCTAGGGCCTGGATCTACCCTCCCGTAGGTCGGATCGATCAGATCATCATTGGATGGCCCAGATCTGCCGATCTTCAATGAACGGCCCAGATTAATCCGACTGGATCAATGGCTGGATGAACTCAGATCTGGATCAAAACTTCTGGATCTTCATCAATGTCTTAGATCTGCTCCCCATTAGGTTGGATCGGCCAGATCTTCAACGGATGGTACAGATCTCTCCTATTCTTGATAAACGGCCCAAATTGACCCAAAGCTTGATCTTGTCTTTTGAACTCCGATTCGAGCCCAATTCCGGTCCAAATAGATCCAAATCTAAGATCCTTTGATGCCTACAAAATAAGAATCAAATATTAGCATCAAATAACACCAAAAATAATATAATTTGTAATTAAGTCCAAAATCTATGCAATGCACAAAAATGTAATGTAACCATGATTTAAACTATGAAACCAACATCAAAACCATGCATAAATGAATCAAAATAATGCAGTAAAATCATGGTTATCAAATTCCCCACACTTAGTCTTTAACGTCCCGTGAAAGTAAAGAAAACTAAAAATCATCTCCATAGAAAATTCTCTAGCAATATCTAAAAGATAGTAAAAAAAAATTTAACTAAGATCATCTTAAAGATCACAAACAATCATGAATACAATCCAAACAATAATCAGTAGGTATGGTAGTTTCAATCCAATTGAAAAATTAAGCAAGTTGCAATCTCACAAGGCATTCACCTATTCTATCTCTCACACTCAAGCATGTATAAGTGGAGCTCACTCAATGCAACTCACAACATTTCACTACCATAGGCTTGCTTATTTTCTACTTCTCCACCACTATAAACATAGCATACATGAATCAAAAGGATTTAATCATGAAGAATTGAAATGGAAGCAAAAAGAACAATTGAAATGGATGAAATAGGCAAAAGAAAAGGCAATAATGAAGAAAATTGAGAAGATAAGAGTATTGGAGGAATATACTTGATGAGTTGACCCTTTTGATGTAAAAAGAGTTGTATACCATTTGTTTTAACCAATTCAAAGTATCAAGCTACCCTCCCATTCAATTTGAATGCCAACATAGAATCTTGATACATTGTCTCCCTTTTGATACTCTCTTGAATGTGCCAATTTTCAAAAAAAATTTCTTTCACTATTTTTCCACTTCAATTTCAGCAATTTGGAAGCTCAAAAATAATCTCAAATCATGAAGAATATGTCCCTCCCCCACACTTAAAGTGTTGTCCGTCTCGGGCAATTAAAACACAACATGTTTCTAACGCTTAACACACTTAAACCACTTTCTTCTTCATATTCATTCTGCAGATTTCACTTCTTTTTCTTTCTCTATTCTGTATTCCAGCATCTATTTTCTGCAGATTTCATGTTCTTTTTCTGTAGATTTTCTATTTACAAAGAAATGACACTCCACAAATTTAAATTTCGAGAAACAATTTCCTAAATCAATTTACAATAAGTTCAGCTATGAATCTGATTCACAACCACATTACTCAGCAGCAACAACTATCAACTTCCTGGATAGAGTTTCAGAAATTTGCATCGTTTACTGATCAGAGGGTTACAAGAAGAGCTTGGTACACAATGTCTTAAATTTGATACATCAATTCATAGCTTCATCGAATTTGCCCTGGATCTAGAGTTTCATCAAATATGATTTCTTTCTCTGTACTGTATAAGTGGACATCCTTGAAGCCAATCAATTATCTCAAATAGGCAATTAGAATTTTTAGAAAGCAGTACACTTTCCAGAATCAGCATACCTTGAGCCTTCCATTGATTCAAGAATCGCAAGGAGAACTTGGCACACACTTGCTGAATTTTTAACTGAGCTGTCAGTAATGAGCATTAGCACTAAACAGTTTCAATTCCTCTTCCAACAGACACATACATACCCTAGAATGTGCCCATTAAATTAGCAACTAATGAACCTTGCTTAGCCCCAAAGATTCAATAGACCACTGCCTTGCTATTCGACAGAATTATAGAGAATTCAAACATCCCGGGCAGTACAAACATTTTGTTGTTTCTTTATATTTGAATGAAAAACTAACCCACCAGCTCACAACAGTTTAAGAACTCCTGTCACTACCATATCATGCATTTTCAAAAGCAATTCTCAGATTTCAATCAAACTGAGCCAATTCTTTTCCTTTCTGTAGAATTTACTTTTTCTTCCCTTTTCTCATTAGCTTCTTCCTAACCAAAATTCCACAACCAAGTTTGGCACACCATTGATACATCAATTCAAAATTTAATTCTGCACATTCTGTGAAATTTCAGCACTGCAAAACCCATTTCCATCTTATATCTTCAAATAGCTTGAGTGTATCACCAAAGTAACAATTTCTAGAATTAAAATGCAATTGTGAAGATATGCAATTTCTTTACATTTGATACTTGAATCAATTTCTTAAGCTGCTGGAAGATTGCAGAATTGCAGAACAGGAATCTATTTGTGTGTGCCCAATCCTTATGCCATTTCTGATCTGCATTATTTTGAAGTCAAGTTCCAAACATTTCAGTGTTGAATGATGATTGCTTCAAAGCTTAATCTTCATGAATCTGGCCAAGTATATTTTTTTTTTTCTTTTTACTCTTCCACCTTCTATTCCAACAGCACAAGATCAGAGCCAAAAACATAATTGAAGCTGATTCTGAACCTTAGTTTCAGAATTTGAATTCAAGGAGATCTTGGCTGGCTTCGTGAAAAGTTAAACTTGGAAGTAGACATCTTTTAGCACTGCACTAATAGCAATTGAATTCACCCTTATTCCTGATCAGAAATTGGGTTGAAAGGTTGGCACAACTAGCACATCTCTTGTAAATTTTTCTTATTGCTGCAGTCACTTCATAACTTGAAATTCATCACTGCCTTCCTTCGTTTCTGCTGCAGATTTTTATACATTCTCTGCATATTCGAATATAGCATGAACAAAATAGCATTTCAAATTTGACATTTAACTTGGATTAGTCACTGTCCACGAAGTTCACAAGAGAAGGTGACACAAAATAGAATTTGTAGTGCATAATCTGAAATCTGAAATTCATTTCTGCATCCAGATTTTGTTACTGATCAAAGAATCAGTGACAATATTTCTTATCAGAAACAATATTGGCAGTTGGCACAAGAAATTCAATCCACTGCAGAAACAAAAGTCCAGATTTCCTAGAATTGGAGCTAGTATCTATGAATTGTTGCTTTAATCTGCAGCTTCAAAACAAAGTTCGTTGACTCCAACAGCTGTCATTTTCTATAACAAGTTCCTATCTAGAATTCCACAGCCATCATCCAAATCCTTCCTAATACTTTGCAGCTATCAGCCTTTCGAAAACCAGCAGAATTGAAAATGTATTAATTGCCTATAGAACTTCACAGATTCAACTTGGTTTTATACTGCATTTCAGGTTTCCACCTTCAATTCCTTCATCTTTGCCACTAAAATAATGTATAATCATTTTAGTGTCAATCCCTTCTGAAATAGCTTACAAATTTAATCCTTGTTGTAGAGTTCAATAGAGAACATAATTGCATCACAATTTTTGAGATAATAGGAGCCTGATTTCAGTATAATTCTGATCAGCAAACAGTTTACAGCCTTCCTCATTTCTGCAATTCTTGTACTCAAAACAAGTTCAAATTAGCTTCTTCTTCTCTTCCTTCTCTTGTTCTATAAAAAAAATTTGTAAGAGAAGTAACTGCCCAATTCATGTCAATTAAACGATGCAATCATATGAATTTTAGTCTGATGTAGAATAATAGGAGATGGAAGGAATGCAGCCATATACTCCTCATTCTGTCAATTCCTGAAACTTTATAATGCTGATTTCTGTACAACTGACAGGGACAAATCTCAAAGAACTAAAGGCTAAAACTTGCACGGTTTAACTTAGAAGAGAGTTGGTAGTGAATATTCTGAAATTTGAAATAGATTACTGCAAACAGAAATCAGTCATTCAGAAAGTCCAATACGACTCAGAAAGTAAACTGTAGATTTCTGACTTTTGATTTTCTGATTCAGAAAATCCAGATTTAGTCATTCAGCTTTGAAGTAAACTGTAGAAACACCAAACATTAAATGGATAAAAGATCAAACTTCATTCTGCATACTGTCTCTATTTCTGTGTCAACTTATTTGGCAACTGAAATTTCATTCCAGATTTTAATTCTGCAGCTTGCACAGAATTTCAGCAACTCAACTTTTTGTGAACCTTCAGCAACACTTCAATTAATTCCCAGGTTCATGACAGTATCAGTACTGTCATTTTTTTGCAGCCTAAAAATTTCGCCCACAAGAAACCATTTGTTTCTTCACACTTTAGAATTTCACTAGATCTCTTGAATATTTCAAACAGCTTCTGGAATTTGAATCTAGGGACAGCAAGGAATTTAGGTTTTCAAATTCCAGAATCAGATTTTTAATCACATGAGACTTGAGAAGAATGAATTGCCACTTATCCTTGAGTAAGCAAGAACTTCACTTGGTCTTTCCACTTATCAGAGACTTGCCACAAAAACTTGGCACGCCACATCTCAAAGTTGATACATCATTACAGCACTAGCACTCTTCCTGTTTAGAAGCTTGCGACAAGAATCCAAACTGTTTTGACAGAATTTTCCAGTAACTATCTCTTAAACTCACTGTTTTTTTATCCTGAAATTGAATACCATCGTAACTTAATTCAGCATCATATTGTTGCTTCTTCTGTCAAATTCCTGAAAGCATGCTCTTCTACAATTGACCGACTGCAAAACTTAACCCCTTCTCTTGAAATAAAACAAAATTTCAGCTCTAATTTTAACTTCCTCCTATTGCAATAACAATCCAAAACCCAAGCTACAGATTTGGTTCAGTCTTCAATTTCCAGCTTTTCTTCTCAGTTCTGAAATTCTCCAGTAATCGAATTCAGCAAGAATTCAAGGTTTTCAGCTTCTGAAAGTTCATGGGTTCAAACTTCAGTTGATACACCAGTTCAACAGAATTAAAATCTGTTGCTACTGATAACTTGAATTGGATTGAGTTTCAAAACCACAGACTTATTGTCTCAGGATTCTGTCAATTGAGTTACTGAATTTCAGATTCAGTTCTTGAATTTGTAGAGGACTTTAAAGGCTGAAATACCATTTATTCTGCTTCATATAGGACTAAACTCGAGTTTCTTCCTTGTTTAGATGTTGCTTCTAGTCTTTTGATACACTTCTGGTACACAATTCAGCAAGCTTTGAATCTGCTCTGCAGTATCCATATATCCAGTATCCTCCAGAATTCAGATACATTTCACAGCAGCCAGCAATTCAAGACTTTAAGTTAAGATTTTAATAGCAATGATCAGATGAACAAACCACCTCTGAAATCACTACATTTCAGTTTCAGAAATCTGTATTTCAGAACCTAGCCTTCAGTTCCAGAATTCAGACAGCATTGTTGTCATCAACAGCAACAATCAGAAATCCAGCCTCTCAATTTGGTCAGCAACAAATAAGTTCTGATTTTCAAACTCCAGCTGTACCATGTTAAAATAAAATTTCCCAGTTATTACTTGCACCAGCATCTCAAGAACCATTGTACAGATATTGCACAAACTCCAGAAATCACAAACCATACAGCAATTTTGGAACTTGAAGATCTTCAATTCTGCAGTTCCAAGTCCTGCTCTTGTTAACAACTTGGTTAATAGAAAGTTAGACTTAAAAGGAATGAAATAACTTGAGCTTCCTTCAGAATTTCGGTACAGAAGTATTCAGAATTGAATCTGAAATCTCAGTTCTGATTTCCAGACTCTACTTATGCATTTCTGTTTAAAAACTCAGCTCCTCAATTTTGTTCACTTATAGCAGCTCGGTCACAGAATTCAATCTTGTTTCTGACCATAAAATGGATTGAAAGGTAGCCACAACCACAAGGTTTTAATTTGCCTCTTCCACTAATTAGAGGATTTCCAGGAATGACAAACATGTAGTGAAAACAGAATTCAAACATCTATAGCAGTAAATGCATTTTGCTATTTCTTTGTGCTTGTACGGATGAAGAACAAACCAACCAACTCATAGCAGTTTAAGTAATTGACCAAGCTACAGAAACACACAAGCATGTACGAGGAAAACAATAACTACAAAAATTGATTCTCCATCAACATTATCAACAGAATCTTAAACCATTCAGGGCCAAGAACAGACTATGCTTCTATACAAACTTGTAAGATTTCTGAAATTTGGCACACCATTGATACAAAATTCTGCATTTCTGAATTTGCAACTTCCACACTAATTCAATCTGTTTCCCAGTAACTACCAGTAACTTCTTTCTTTTGTCAAAGTAACTGAGGGCTTCTTATTGATCACTAAATTAACAAGGGTTAAACTCAAGTTGCTGTTGTCTAGAAATTGCTCATGGTCTTTGCACTAAACATAGTTCTGTTCAATTCTGTTCATAGCAGATTCTTCACCATCCTCACTTGTTCCACTCTTCTCATAAAAATTCTTTGCATTTTGATGAATAAACCATATGGTCAAATACTCAAACTAATGAAAAAGATAGTACTTTTCAATCCCTTTCTCAACAGTCCCAATAATCATTTACTTTTGGTCCATCTTCTGGATTTTTTTTTCCTGAAGATTTAATCATCAATGGACTTGGAAACGGATAGTATATCAGTAAGAAGCAATGTGTTCCTCTTGGCCATTCACTAAACATGCTCTTGCAACTAATATTTGGCACAAAATAATTCAATTAAATGCATTTTCAGCAACACTTCTCAGATTTCAATCAAACTGAAATGCAACATCAACTTGAACTCACAACTTCAGAATTTCCAAACCACTTGAAGTAAGAAAACTCATGAACCTTAAGCATATACAATTCTCCCTCACACCTAGATCCTTTGTCATCTAGTCAATCAAACTCATCAAGAATTCAACCAAAAACTCTCAATAAAAGATTGACAAGCAAAGTTATCAAGAGTTAGAATGCTATATGAAATTGTTCTTAGAAAATTGTGGGGAAAATGAATTAGACTTTGAAATAGACAAAAGAAAAGAGTTCAATGATAATTATCCTTCTTTTCCATGCATCCATATGCTATTGTGACTTTGAAAAGAAACCAAGCAAGTTCTAGAGTTCAATTGCTATGAGTGCATGCCACACAAAAATAAAATAACGTATAGGCTTAAAGTGGTCCTTTCTAGGTAATATTCATGCAAACAAGCTCAATCGATCAAAATAGAATCCACTACCATTTTAACCAATATCATGTAAGTAGAATATCCAATCATGTCCAATGACCTAAAATTGATGATCAAATTTAAGGAACTTTTACCATCTTAAAAATATTACTTAGAAAATTCCCATGGTGACTTTTATTCAAAATGAAAATGCTATGTACTAACAAAATGCAAAGTATGGAAGCAAATGCCAAATGTAAAAGCAAAGTGCAAATGCAAAGTATGGAACTAAAGAACTGTATAACTAATTTATTAGAAAAAAAAAAAAAACTAATCACAAAGCATGAATTAAAATGCAAGAGCAAGCAAAATTGGAACTAACTCCCCTTTCATTCCCGGTGGTTGAAGAAGGTTTAGAAGTAGTAGCCACCCCGGAAGTGGAGTAATCATGGTTCCCCTCAAATTCTTTTTATTCATCCTTTTTCCCTTCTTAGCTTTTTCTGGAGGTCTAAGTCGGTTCAGTTTAAGTACCCACTCCGGAAGCTTAATTTCTCCTACAACATCAATAAAAGAAAATACCTCCCACACGCATGTGGGGTAAAAAGAAAATAAGAGAATATTAGTGTGGGCAAAAGATATTTCAAGAAATGATTCACATCTAATAAAATCAATTAATGGTACCTCTATGAAATTTTCTGAAAAATCACACAAAATACTCACCTTGTCATCTTGAGAGGTACCTGGAGTGGTGTTTGTTACCTCTTTCTCCTCAAATAAATGCTCAGACTCAAATTCTGGTGAATGTACAACTTCATGTAGTGATTCTTGGGTGCTTGGCTCCATAGCACAAGTCCCTACACTTACATCCTCCATTCTTGGTGATTCTTGAGGTAATGCTTCCAGTAAGCACTCCCCTACACTTAAATCATTTTCTGTAACAAAACCTGCATCATTCGCATCATCTAAAGCAACTCTATTAGTAGAATCAACAGTTTGAACAATTACATCATCATCACAAATAATATTAGAAAATTCTTGTGAAGAAATAGAAGTAGTGTCAGGCCTGACAAGATCTCCACAATCCACCTCTTCACTGGCTCTTTGTGCTTGTAACTGATTAATAGATGATGCTATCTGATCTAACTGACTCTGTATATTCTGTATCCTTGCAAATTGTTGCTCTTGATGCTCTCTCATTTGTTGCATAATATCATTGCATTTCCACATTGATTCTTCAATTTGTTCTTGTGCATCCTTATACCTATTCCGTTGCTCCATAGGTAGGTAGGACTGATATCCAAGCTGATAAAACTGAGTCTGAGGCTGAAAATAATAATTCTCCATCTCATCTCCAAAATACTGATAATATGGATCCATGGATTCTGAATTTCCTGTTCTTACACTGAAACACTAACAAATAAAATCAGAAGACTCAGGAACAAATAAAATCAACACATGAATATATAATCATGAAAGCAATCAAAACAACAATCCTAAAATTACTAAACATTGCATATTACAATTTCCCCGCAACGGCGCCAAAATTTGATAAGCCGAATCTGTCACATCCGCTAATCAAATTGTACAAATGTATATTTCACTGAACCCCTTAATTAAACAATAATGTTGTAGTAACTAGCCCAGGATCGATCCGAGGAACCAACGGTAGAATGTAATTTAGGATTGTCTTTTTATTCCTATTTTTAGGGTTTTCGATATAAAATTGGAGTTGGGGGTTTTAAAGCTTTGAATATAAATCTACAAAGGAAAACACAGCAAATAAAGAGATTAACCTAAAGCAAGAATAAAATCTAACAATGTGCCAATGTTCCAACCATAATGCATTGTCACCCTACATTATAATTAAACCATCAACACATTTAAACTAAATATGAAATAACGAGACAGGAATAAAATCTAATCTAAAACAAGATGTAAACCCTAACTTAGAACTTAAACTCTAAACAATTAATCAAGCACAACTTAAAATTAAATTAAACTACAACAATGTAATGAAATACTAAATTACTTGCTAAAAACATAACAAACATCAAATGAATCTGTTCTAAGCTGTAAAAACAATAAAAAATGAAATAAAATGATAAACCAATCCATTCTCACAATCATCTAACAATCCTCACACTCTTGCCGTCACACAAGAGTGCCAAAGTCGAGACCACCCAACTCTGGACCTCAATGGAGCATCTCTACAATGTATCAGTTCCAAAATTGCTCAGCTTAGTCGATGGACCACCCCCGACGAGCTAGAAACAACCCGGAACCAATCGAATGCCGAAAATGCTGGAAATCTGCCATCCTTGACCTCTGAATCTGGAATGAAGATGTGGACTGCGGATGGGCATTGGAAGAAGCTCAGTAACGCCGGAGGACCACCGCCGAGCGTTTCTGATAGGAATCGAAGCTCAGATTTGGAAGAACACCTCCAAATCTGAGGTGAACAGAGGTATCGCAGAAGTGGAGATTGCGCCGGAGAGAACACCCGCCTACGACACCAGATGATCGGGAAGAGCTGATGTAGAAACTATCCACCGAGGTTGAAGCTTGAGAGGATGATCGGAGAAAGGAAAGGGGCCGAAACTCGTTGAAGAAGAACGCGTGACGCAGCTGTGCGGAGGAGGAGATCGACACTGGAAAACACTGTAGCTTCTGTGTTTTGAATCTGTTCCAGATCTGAACCGACGGCTGAGATTGATTTGGAGCTAAATCAACGGTGAAAGCTTGCCCAAAATCTGATCCGAAGGTACTAATGTTGATCTAGGGTCTGGATCTACCTTCCCGTAGGTCGGATCAATCAGATCATCATTGGATGGCCCAGATCTGCCGATCTTCAATGAACGGCCCAGATTAATCCGGCTGGATGAACTCAGATCTGGATCAAAACTTCTGGATCTTCATCAATGGCTTAGATCTGCTCCCCATTAGGTTGGATCGGCCAGATCTTCAACGGATGGTACAGATCTCTCCTATTCTTGATAAACGGCCCAAATTGACCCAAAGCTTGATCTTGTCTTTTGAACTCCGATTCGAGCCCAATTCCGGTCCAAATAGTTCCAAATCTAAGATCCTTTGATGCCTATAAAATAAGAATCAAATATTAGCATCAAATAACACCAAAAATAATATAATTTGCAATTAAGTCCAAAATCTATGCAATGCACAAAAATGTAATGTAACCATGATTTAAACTATGAAACCAACATCAAAACCATGCATAAATGAATCAAAATAATGCAGTAAAATCATGGTTATCAGTTATCCCGGCCGATGTTAGGCCATCTATTATAGATAAGGTTATCCCGACCGATATTAGCTTGTCTATTATAGACAAGGTTATCCCAGTCGATGTTAGCCTGCGCTTCATAATGATATCAATTCAAACTGTGCTTCACGCTTGCCTGACTTTTGTTTTTTATTTTCTGTCCTCGGTCCAGGCTATGTCAAACCCATTCCATCTTCCTTTATTACACATAGTAAACTGCGCCTTTTTTTTCAAAATTTCCTTGATTATGATTGGCTTTTCAACCATAAGAGAATGTTGGAGGCGCACGACGAGGTGTTACCAACCCCAACGTGATTCGATTTGTCGTGTCCAACATAAATGCCCATTTATGATCATATGACACGTGTCTTCTCTTTCTTTCTCGTAACACCAGCGTTGGCACCTTTTTGTAATCAACAGTGTCTGTTGATAAAAAGCCCTCTGATCTAACGGTGGCCATACGTTCATTCAACGCTAAACCCTTCATCTTCTTGTCTACTTTGTCCCTTCTTCTTTGCCTTAGCATTTTTCTTTGACTGCACTCCTTTGATTCATCTTTGCGTTCGCCATCTTCCCGTGCTCTTCTTTCTTAGTTCGCAGTAAGTACCCTATTGTTCTGCTAATCTTTACTTCTGTTTATGGCTGAAAAAACGATTGCTCCCTGGTATACTTAAATTTCATCCTCTTTCGACAAGGATGCTCAACTTGCCATTCGTCTACAATATGAGATTCCTATAGAATATGACATCATAATTCCTAACCCAGATGAATATCCTCACCACCCTCCTACTGATTGTGTAACCTTCTTTAGGGATCAATTGATAGGAGGTTTAAGGTTTCCCATTCCTCCTTTTCTGATCGATGTAAGCCAATATTTCGATATTCCTCTTCAACAATTAGTACCTAATGCCTTTCGTTATTTGTGTAGCATATATATGTTGTTTCGTACACTTGATATTCCCCCTACTCCTCAAAATATTTTCATGTTCTCTTATCCAAAAGTAGCCAAACCAGGCGTTTTTCTTTTTCAATCTCGGACTAAGATGGTCTTGTTTGATGATATGCCCTCTTCTCTCAAAGTTTGGAAATCTCGCTTCTTTTTTGTAAAGTTTCCGGGACCTATTCCTTGGTCTCATGCTTGGAGATCCTCTCTACCTCCCTTACCTGATGTCAAGGAATTTCATCTTCACCATTCTTTTCCTCTTTATTGTGAAAAGTTGCTCTATCGTCGTCTTTCTATCACCAGATGGCTAAGAAGCGATCTTCTGTATTTGTTTGGTTTGAGCCTGGTCAAATGCAGGATACGCGGATCCTTAGGTAAAGTTCTGTTTCCTCTTTAATCAATTTTTACTAACTAAAACATTTTCTTCCCTTTATGCAGTGGCAAATTTCTATACTACTTTGATTGATGAAGAATTGCGTTTAGAAGAAGCTGCCCTTCATGCTAAAGAACAAGAGCTTCTTACTGTGCTTAATCAGCCTTCATCAACTAAAGTTTTGACTCCTCTAATTGAAGCTTCCAGTTCTCAAGTGGTTCCAGAAGTTCCTGAGGGTCTTCCTATAGAAATTCCGGATGTCGCTCTGCCAACCGTTTCTTCATCAGTGGCTGTTGCTTCCTCAGTAGCCACTCCCTTTCCCGTCATTGAGCTTACATCTGTAAGCTCAGGAAAATCCCCTGCTGAGATCGTCCCTAGCAAACGTCCGGGGCGCAAACTTGCCAGAGCTCCTCCTCCAAAAAGGAGACTCATCCTTGCTGCTGAAGAATTATCTTCAAAAGGTTTTGCTTCTACCAGCATTCCTCCTGCTGAGCCCACTTTGGCTGACCTCTATCCTTCTCTTGTCTTCTCTTCCTCGCCTTCCTCCAGCACTACTATTCCTGTTGGCACTTCTTTTACTTTTCCTTTATCTCTTCCAGAGTCTGGGGTCCTTACCTTCTTCCTTTTCTTCTTACTTGATTTTTACTCCTTCTATCCCAACCTCTTCCTTTTCTACTAGTTCTTCCACCATTCCTGTCCTCTCGATATTGCTGGGAGGTTCTTTTGCCACTGCTCGGGAGGAAATTTGCCCTCTTTTCGGAGAGCTTACTCCTCCTGAGACAATTGATCTATTCTCTCATGAGGAAACTAAGGTATGTTTGTTTTGACTTATTCATTATTTACCTTTAACTATTTTTATGACCCCTTATTATATTCTTAGCGATGGATGGCCAACGTGGGCCTAGCTCGACTGATGCATGACTTGTATTCTGAGAACGAGAAGCTGAAGCAACAAGTTGCTGAGCTGTCTTCGGCCACGCTCTTAGATGAATCCAAAAAACAATATGAAGCCCAGATTGAGAGCCTTCAATCTCAATTCAAATTAGCTTTGGATCTCAACAAGGAATTAACTTCCAAATTAGAGAAATAGACTGCTGAGACAAACAAGTTGAAGTCTGATTATGAGTCTGCGTTGGCTGATAAACTTAAGGAGATACATCTGAAAGATGATGAAATAGCTTCTCTAAACACCTCCTTGAACGCAGTTAAAGCAGAGGCATCTACCAAAGATGCTGAGTTAAAGACTTTCCAAACAGCTTTGGTTGTCTATAAGGCTGGTGAAGATAATCACTTTAAAGATCGGGCTACCGTCTTGATCCAATCTCCCGAGTTCAATAGGCCAATCGTAAAGTCTATCTTGCAGCCTACACTGCCGGAGCTGAAGAAGCGGTGAAGCAATTGCGAGAAGAAGACTTCTTGTCTCGTGATCCTCTTCCTAACTTCTTGAACAGACGCAAGCTCCTTGATAATAGGCCCGCTGACCTGTTTCCTCAATTGACTATAGAGTAATCTCTTTACTTGAATCTAGACCATTGTAAAGCTAACTAGAATTTGTTATGACAATCTGGCTTATTTGTGTAAAGTTAAACATCTCTTTCTATTACTAAATTTGCTCCTTTTCATTCGTGGTGGTTGCTCGTTTTATCTAAGCATGTCGAATGTCGCCTGGCCTGCCACTATAAATCCTTAATCAATATATTATAATATCATCCATTTCGGCCGGTCTATCGTAACCGGCCGATTCATACTTATGCTTACAAATATTGTCCAGTACTTTGTATTTAACCGAGTCCCGTCCGATATAATATGGTACTTTATAATATAATATTTTCAATATCACTTGGTTTATTATACCTGGTCAATATACCCTTAGGCTAGCACATATCGACTGGTACCTTATACTTAACTAAATCTCATCCGGTCCAGTATGACCGTCCGGGTTTGTTTTTTTAATCAAATAGATAATCTGAAACTATCCTATCAACCTCGTATCCGATCGATTTTCTTCGTACCTCTTTGATTCTTTAAGAATCAAGCGCATAGCGAGAAAAATTTGGTCGCATTTTTCGAGGAAGATCACCAAACTTAATACCTTTTTCTTGGGATTCATCCTTCTTTTTAAATTCGATTCTATCTTTTGATGATATTATCTCTTTATGGCGATTATGATTCCGGGTATTCTTCCTTATTGGATTCATACTCTTTCTATCCATACCCACTTTTATACTTAAGTTCTACGTGAACTGCCATTGATATTTTATTTTATATACCCCTATGCTTTCGGATTTTTCCTTTTTCCAGTTCTTCTTCCTCCCCTGTTTAAGGGTTTTTGGGTATAAGGCCCTGAGGGAGAGAGAAGAAGGTTTGAGATGCTATCTTCTTCTTTTTGACTATCCCTACCTCTTCCTTTGTTTGCTTCCCTTCTGCTATTCCGCCATGGCCACTTCTTCCCCCGCATGGTTCCTTTCGTGCGCTTTTGACCTTATAGAGCCAGAGGAAGTGGAGTTACAAGTGAACTATGATTTTCCTTCCTATATAGTTCGCCCTACCCCACTGGATAGCCCACACCTTCCTCCTCTGGGGTGTATATCTATCTTTCGGGATCAAGTTTTACAAGGTTTTTGATTCCCTCTTCATCCCTTTTTCTCCGATGTTAGTATATACTTTAAGATTCTCCTTAATCAATTTATTCCTCAGTCTTTTTCTATCCTTATGGGTTTTGTTGGGGTGTCTAAACTGCTATATTTTCCTCTATCCCCTCATCTTTTTCACCACTTCTTCATTCCACGCCAAGTAGACATCGGTGTCTTCAAATTTCAGTCTCGCCCTAAGGCTATTTTGTTCAACAGGATTCCTCCTCAAGGGGAATGACATCATAAATTTTTCTTTATGCGTCTCCCTTCTTCTCCTCCTTTTCCTATCCACTAGATATATGACCTCCCTCCATTTCCTAGTACTGACAATCTCCTCAATGATCCCTCTGTCTCTTTCGCTTTATCCAAACTAAAGGGGGCAAAATTCAGCTTACCATCCCTGATTGTGGAGGGTTTGATGTTTCCCTTTGGGATAAGTAACATCGACACTCCCTTGGATGTTTCTTTTGGTATGTCTAAACATTCTAAGCTATGTTTATCAATTTTTTGCTAATCATCTCCTATAATGATGCCCAATCTTGTGTTTCAACTGATGCTCTTCTACTCGCTTTCATGTACAAGAATACAACCATGACCAAGTCTTTTTTGAATAAATTTGGAGAGCAATTACTGCAAGCTCGTCGAGCCAATCCTACTTCCTCTACTTTGGGTTTATTATCTAAAGAAGAGCAAATAGCGGAAGCTGTTGCTGCTATGGAAGAGGAAGAGTAACAATCTTTTGTTGCCGTAATCAAGAAACCCCGGCTTACTGAGGATGCTCCTTTTCGCGACACTTTTGGTACTTTTGTGCAAACCCCCGTTGTCCCTGCACCTATTTCGTTTGAGAGAGGTAAGACACCAATGTCCCCTACCCACATTATCTCCAGTCTTTCTTTTAGGATGATGAGACCGACTCTACTCATTCCTTCCTCTTCTGTTATTGTTTAAGCTACTTCTGTTTCTCAGATGGCTATTACCCCCTCTGCATCCTCCCAACCTCTTTCATTGGCCTTGCCTCCTCTGGCTTCTGGACCACGAGCTAAAAGAACACCTTACAGGAGATCTTCTCCGAGTCCAGGGCCATCAGCTATCCACGCCTCGACAACTGAATCAACTTTCCTTGCGTTGCCATCTTCCATCCCCTCTAGTTCTTCTTCTGTTATTCCCATTTCTACTACTCCCCTCATTTCTCTTCCTTCTTCTTCCACATGACCCTCTTCCCCTTCTGCATCCACACCTTTATTTAGACAAGCTATGGCTCTTCCCTCTCAAATGGGACAAACTTCGGACCCTCCTGGTTACAGTTTTTTACAACTGCAAGGCCCATTGTCTGAATCTTGGCTGCATAGCCAAGAACTATTAAAAGACACCAGTATTTCCAGCCGTGCCGATAGTCATAGTCGCCAAGCTATTGCTGTAAGTGTTTTTAATTATATATTGTTAACTTCTTATTACTCCCGCTAATTGTATTATTATTTTAGTTCCTTGCCTCAAGTCTTCATCTGGACCAGTTAGTCATTACCTTGGAAAGGGAAAATGGCATGTTAAAGGCTCAAGTAGAGGCATTGAAAGCCAATCTTCCTCCTTCTCACATTGAGCTCACTCAATTACGAGAGAAGATAGCTTCACAGACTCAACAAATAGAGAGTCTGAAGAAGGAACTGCAACATCAGCAGCAGTTATTGGCAAACAAAGAGCTTGAAAGGAGAACTTTGGAATTACGAGTGGATCGATTACATTCCAGCCTCCAGGTGGAAACTACTTTGAAAGACAAAATCCTCTCAGATATTTCTCATAAAAACATTGTCTTAGAGAAAGTAGAAAGGCTTCACAATGTCTTTCTTTCTGATTAGGCTCAAGAGTCAGCATCAAGAGATTTTGCTCTACTACAAGAGCAAGAACAAAGAAAGGCTCAAGATGATGAGATATCCTTACTTCAAAAGGAGATAGAGCAGCTTAAATTAGAAAGAGACACCTTCAAAGACCAAGCTGCTAAACTACAGGCTGAATTTCAAAGTTATAAGGAGCATGAGGAGGATCGATGGGAAGGCAGACGCTTGGCATATCTAAGGTCTCCGAGGTTTAATAATGAATTTGTCCGCCGTATGATAAGGGCTTTGAATCATTCTGTGACAGGGGTTATTCGGCAATTGAGGGAAGATGATTACTTATCTAGGGAACCCCCTCTCAGTTTATAAACCGTCGCAGACTTAATCACGAATTGCCCAAAAAATTAACAAGCAATTTTGAGTAAGCATGATTATGTAAGAAAAAGACTTGTAACTAAGTACTTGTATTTTTTGTAAAAATAAGATATTTGCATTTTTTGTAAGCATCTGTACTTACTTGTTTCTCTGATCCTTATTATCTGACCACTGCTCCTTTTGAAGTGATTATGAGGGATGAGAATAAGAATTATCCCTTTTTATGATATCTTCACCAAGCATATAGTTCCAGATGATGAGGCTTCCCATAAACTCCTTGAATTTTAATCGGGCACGACTGCATATAAAGAATTCCGAAGACCTCTATGCTTCCAAGGGATATGTAATCCTGAGCAATTTCATATGAAGAGCTTCATAGGATTTATGCAATCCCGAGCGATTTTAAATAAAGAACTTTATATGGTTGTGGCTTCTGACAGAGAATGTAATTTTGCAGGATTATGTATATATATATATAAAGAATTCACCTGTGAACTTTGAATCCTGGTCGGAAGTATAATGCCAAGTGATCTTTGATTTTTCAATCGGGTGTGTAGTCTCGATCGGTTTATCATGAAGAATTCCATTAACCCTTGGTCAAGCGTGTAATCTTGACCAATTTAATATGAAGAATTCCATCAATCTTTGATCGAGTGTATAATCTCAACCGATTTGATATGAAGAGTGTAATCCCGGTCGATTTAATATGAAGAATTTCATATACCTCAGATCGAGCGTATAATCTCGACCGATTTAATATGAAGAATTTCATCAACCTTTGAGTTTTCAGTCAGGCGTGTAATCCCAAATAGAGTCCTATGTTCTATCATATTTTGATCAGATACTCAATCCTGCATGATCTTTTAAAGTCTCCGGTTTCTTCCAGGAAGACCTGTTCGGGTTACTTCAAGAGATTTCCCGATCGACTATGTTTCTGATAGTTTAGAGTCTCTGGTTCCTCCCATGAAGACCCGTCCGAGTTAATTCATGTGATTTCTCGATCGACTATGTTTCTGATAGTTTAGAGTCTCCGGTTCCTCCCATGAAGACCCGTCCGAGTTACTTCATGAGATTTCCCGATCGACTGTGTTTGTGATAGTTTAGAGTCTCCGGTTCCTCCCATGAAGACTCGCCCGAGTTACTTCATGAGATTTCCTGATCGACTATGTTTCTGATAGTTTAGAGTCTCCAGTTCCTCCCATGAAGACCCGTCTGAGTTACTTCATGTGATTTCCCGATCGACTATGTTTCTGATAGTTTAGATTCTCGGGTTCCTCCCATGAAGACTCGTCCGAATTACTTCATGAGATTTCTCGATCAACTGTGTTTCTGATAGTTTAGAGTCTCTGGTTTCTCCCATGAAGACCCGTCCGAGTTACTTCATGAGATTTCTCGATCGACTATGTTTCTGATAGTTTAGAGTCTTCGGTTCCCCCCATGAAGACCCGTCCGAGTTACTTCATGTGATTTCCCGATCGACTATGTTTCTGATAATTTAGAGTCTCCGGTTCCTCCCATGAAGACCCGTCCGAGTTACTTCATGAGATTTCCCGATCGACTGTGTTCTTGATAGTTTAAAGTCTCTGATTCCTACCATGAAGACCCGTCCGAGTTACTTCATGAGATTTCCTGATTGACTATGTTCTTGATAGTTTAAAGTCTCCGGTTCCTCCCATGAAGTACTTCATGAGATTTCCCGATCGACTGTGTTTCTGATGTAAAGCTAAAATGCTTGCACTAACCTTGTGATGGTTTAGCGTTTTTGAGATTTTCTTAAGGAAACCCGGTAGGCCCTTCCTTAAAGCTCCCAATCGACGACTGCTTGATCAGATTAAAAATGTTTGCCCACTAATCATCACGCCGTTTGAACCATATCTATTTCTCGGGTGATATTTGGCCTGCATTGTATTTATCGAATTAGATGAAGTACATGAATTATGAACATACTTGTTATTTGCTCATGAGGAAACTGCTTCAAATAAATTTGATTTGTTTTCTCGGGCGTATGCTTGAACGATATGAGCTTGTTAAGTTCGGTAGGGCTGTAAATGATTTGCACTCCATGGACGCTCGAGAATTCTTCCTTCAGTGTCTTGGAGATAATATGAACCCGATGCAAGTTTTTCTACCACCTTGTAGGGTCCTCCCCATTGTGGTGCCAATTTGTTAACGTCACCAGCAGGCTTGACACGCTTCCATACTAGTCTCCCACCTGAAAGAATCTTGGGATGCCCCTCTTATTATAATTCTCCCTCATTCTTTGTCGGTATAATGTGAGGCGAGTTGCAGCTTTGTCTCTAATTTCTTCTATCAGATCTAGTTCCATAAGTCGTCGACCCACATTGTCATCGTCATATAGTTGTCTTCTGTCAGATTTTGCGCCTACCTCTATAGGAATGACAGCTTCTCCCTCATAAACTAGTTGGAAGGGAGTGATTCCGGTAGCTTCTCGGGGTGTAGTACGATATGCCCAGAGAACACTAGGCAATTCATCTACCCAGTTACCTCCAACATGATCCAGTTTAGTTTTTAAACCTCTTATAATCTCTCTGTTGGTTACTTCTGCTTGACCGTTACTCTGTGGATATGCTACAGAAGTGAATGCTTGAATAATACCATAGCTCTTGCACCAGTCTAAGATTTTGTCTCCTTGAAATTGTCTGCCATTATCAGAAACTAATTTGTGAGGAATGCCAAATCTGCATACAATACTTTTCAACAAGAACTTAATAACTGCATCTTCAGTAATTCGAGCAAGTGGTCCTGCTTCTACCCATTAAGAGAAATAATCTACTGCTACTAATAAGAATCTCCTTTGTGCAGTTGCCAAAGGAAACAGACCAACTATGTCCATTCCCCATTGGTCAAAGGGGCAGGAGACTATAGAGGTTCTTAACAATTGTGTAGGATGGTGCGAAATATTTTGATATTTCTGACAAGAAATACAAGTTCTTACAAATTTTGCAGCATCTTTATGTAAAGTAGGCCAGAAATATCCTGCTAATAAAATTCTGCGAGCCAAGGACCTTCCACCTATATGACTGCCACATAAGCCCTGGTGAACCTCTTGGAAGATGTATTGTATATCTTCTGTCCCAATACATTTAAGTAAAGGTCTAGAGAACGCTCTTTTATATAGTTGTTCCCCTATCATAGTATATTGAGCAGCCCTCTTCTTAAATATCCTTTCTTGTTCTGCATCAGTTGGAAGAATACCTTGCTGTAAATATAATATAATTTGTGCCCTCCAGTCACCTTGTATTTCTACATCAGCCTGTCTTTCAATACAAGATACTGACAATGCCTGTTCAACTGGCCGATCCAAACTCCATGGTGTTATAGCAGAGGCCAATTTAGCTAATTCATCAGCTACTTGATTCTCAGCTCGAGGAATTTTTTTTATAGTTACTTCTTGAAATTGAGCCTTCAATTTATCAAACACCTCCACATATAACTTGAGTCTATCATTATTGATTTCGAAGTTACCTGATAATTGTTGAGCTACTAACTGGGAATCAGAGTAAATATAAACCCAGGCTGCTCTCACATGCCGAGCAGCTTGTAATTGTAACGCCCGCCCTCCCTGCTAACCCTAAGGGACGGGGCTACGACACTCCATGTACAGATTTTTCTTTTTAAAATAGCGGAAGACTTAAAATAATTTTCTTAGTTTAATAAAAACTTTTCTTTTGTTTTTCTTTTCATCAGATCCGAACTACACTATCACGGCATCAATAACATGATATCAAAATTAGTAGAAACATAACATCAAGTCACACATACGGTACTACAATTCATGATACCAAAGCATAGTTCTTTAAAAGTTTTTAAAGCAGGTTCTTATTTGGTTGCCTAGCCACTGCCACACACATCTCCTGGCCTCTCCTGCTGCTCCTTTAGCTCATCCAGCTTTTTCCTTTATCTGTGGTACAAGGAAAGTAAGCTATGAGCACTCATGGCTCAGAAAGTTCCTTTCCTACTCACTAAAACCGAAAATCATCACATGATCAAAGAATGTCTCAACATAACATGATCTCAACTAGTCATGGCATAACATATCATACTCTTTAAGCATATCATGCAACATAACAAAATCATAACTAGTCATGGCATATCATCTCTTAAAGCATAGCATGAAACATAACATAATCATATCTAATCATGGCATATCATAGTATCATCATAAGGTGGCATGGCATATCAAGCTCTTAAAGCATAGCATGAAACATAACATAATCATATCTAATCATGGCATATTATAAATCATAGCATCATCACAACATGATCATAAGGTATATGCAATATGATTTTGAAAACATGTATCCGAAAAACATGTGTATGGCTCATGATCTTTAAAACCATTTCTTCTTACATATATACTTGAACATAATATCAACATAATCAGGGCCCCGGCTTGTACCACACATAGATAAATCACGTAGCTATGCGCGCTTCCTAAGTATATTCAAGGTAGTAAGTCTTGAATCATACTAGGAACTAGGTCCGGATCACACAGCCATAGACCTAGGGGCGTACTAAGGAGCCCATCCCTTTGTTTTTACTAGCCTGGATCACATAGCCAAAGGCCTAGGGGCTGATTAGGAGCCCACCCTTGGTACAAGCCTTACAAAGTAAAGTAGCATGTATAAAAATGCATCATTTAGTCACATAGCATATCATAGAAGTATGCATCACTTAGGCATACATTATGTCATAAAAGTATGCATCACTTAGACATACATCATATCATAAATAGTATGCATCACTTAGGCATACATCATGTCATAAAAAGTATGCATCACTTAGGCATACATCATGTCATAAAAAAAGTATGCATCACTTAGGCATACATCATGTCATAAAAGCATGCATATTTTCACCACATAGCATATCATGAGAGCATGCATATTTTAGGCACATAGCATATCATCAAAGCATGCATATTTCTATCCACATAGCATATCATAAAAGCATGCATATTTTAAGCACATAGCATATCATCAAAGCATGCATATTTCTATCCACATAGCATATCATGAAAGCATGCATTTTTTAAGCACATAGCATATCATCAAAGCATGCATATTTCTAAGCACATATCATATCATGGAAAGTATAAATCACAAGCATACATGTTTAAGCATAAGGGTGTATCATGTGATTATACTATCATAAGAAACATGGTAACATAGTTAGCTTGGGTTCTAAGCTTCCTAATCCCTTGGGTTCTTATCATGGCCGAACCCCCTTTAGATCTCAATTTAGGTAAAAACAACCTCCAAGCATGTGGAACCTAAATTATCATCACATCAATTTCATAGGAAGCATTATAAGCATGATTAACTTGGTTTCTAAGTTCTCCAAGTCCCTAAACTTCATGTGGCCGAACCCTATCAGGTGTAAAACAAGGTCCCAAATGTCATGAAAGCATGGAAACCTTAAACCATATTTATAGCATTTTTTTCCAAGTAACATAGTAAGCATATTTGAGCTAGTTCCTAAGTTCTTCAAGCCCTTAACATATGTCATGGCCGAAATTTAACAAGTATTCATTAGGGATAAAAGCAAGCATACAAGCATGTGAACTTGAACTAACATCATGTATAAATTCATAATAAGGCATCATACAATGGGTATGGCCGAAACTTACCCTAGCCTCATTTTAGGTCATTAAACAACATATAGCATGAGAACTTTGGCTTTCTACTTATCATATTTCATGTAGAGTGACATGAGCATATTTAATTTTTGTTCTAGGGTTTCTAGGGCATCTATCCCTTCATGGCCGAAACATACAATGGTCCATTTAGGTCATGGAAAAATTATACAAGCATGTGACACAATCAACATATTATCATATTTCCATAAGAAGCATTTTTAACACAATTGGTTTCAATTCTAAGGCCTCTAGGTCATTTAATCCCTACTTGGCCGAGACTCATCAGTGTTTAAATTTTCTTCCAATAGCCTAAAAGCATAGGAAGTCATACAAGTTTCATAGCATGTATAAAGACAAGCATAATAAACATACATGTGAATTGTGTCTTAGGCTTCCTAGGTTTCTTTCCTTTTTCTTTTATTTTTCCTCATGGCCGAAACCTACCAATCTCTAAACTAGGTTTTAAGTGGCCTAAAGCATGGAAAACCTAAGTAAGTTTCATGGCAAAAATTACTAAGAACATCATATACAAATTTGGTTCATAAACAAGCTAGGACCCTTGTGATCTTACATGTCATATATCATGTAACTAAATTCTCTATACCCTAATTAAGCATGAGAGCATTAAACAACTTTCATATCTTAATATCACAGAGGTCTTGAGCATGTTAAAATTTTGTTTAAGCTTTTCTAAGCTATCCATCTTATCATGACCGAAAATCTTAATGAAGAGTTCATGAATTTCTAGCAATATTCGACATGCAATTCTTTAAGAGAACTCTATATTCTATCATATAAACATGATTACCTAAATTTAAAGGTCTTCCTAACCCTAAGCTCTTTTCTTGGCCGAAACATATGAGTGGATTTCTTTTGGTTCCAAGTAACTTTCAAGCAAGAAAAACCAATAAAAGACCCTTAGTAAATCATGGAGGGAATCTTGTACTAGTTTGGTTAAACAATGATTTCCCTAACCTCTTTAAAATATTTTTGGCCGAAATTCTAGGGTTATATACTCCTCTGACCAAGCATCATATAGGTATAAAAACATGAAGGAAAACCTTCCTACATAGCATAGAAAAATATCATGAAATGAGGACTTGTTTAAACCTTCCTAGATTTGAAAACTCTTCTTTGGCCGAATTTTTCTTAAATTCTATTCTAGGTTTTCTAATCCTCATAAAATCCAAAAAGTACGTAAAACGCCTTATACCACAGGTGAGGGGAAGCTTACCTCCTTTTCTCTTGTGGATCTAAGGTGTGGTGATGGAAGAAGTAGCCTCTTCTTCTAGTTCCCTTCCCTTGATTCCCTTGCTAAGTCCTCCTTGTATCTTAGGCTTTCTTAGGAGAAAACCTTGGCTTGGGGCCGAAGATGGAGGAGAGGGGACTGAGGGTTCGGTGAGGGAGAGGGAGGATGAGGGAAAATGAGAGAAAAATAGAATTTTTCCCTTTACATCATCTCTTTTTTTTTTTTTTTATATTAAGGGGGAAGAGGTAGCAAAATTGGTTTTTGCTTTCCTTCTCCTTTAACCCATTTTATATTTGCTTTTATTTATTTTATTTTCTAATTTATTCTCATCATTTATGATGAGAACAAGGGGGAATGAATCCCCTTCATTCTCCATTTAATGTCACGGCAAGAGAGGGAAAAGAGAGAGAAAGGGAGGAAGGCAAGTTGCCTTTCTCTTGCTCTTTTCTTGCTTTCTCTTTTTAGATCTTTACTCCTATCTTTATCATGCATTCCCTTTCATTGCTATCAATATTTTCTCTCTATCCCAATTGGTTTCTACTAATTAATTCTATAAATTATAATATAAGAGGTTCAAGGTTCAATCCTTGACTACTCCCTATTTTTTTATTTCTTTTTATTTCTTTTTGGTTCAACATTCTACTAATATTTTTCTAAGGCAAATTCATCATTCTCTTATTCATCTTAAAAGCTTAGTGGGTGTTACAATAATCCTGCTATCAATGCTTCGTATTATGCTTCATTATTAGTGGCCCTATAATTCAGCCTGATAGAAAGTTGAAGCTTATCTTCTCTTGGAGATATAAGGAGAACGCCAATCCCATTACCTTGTCTGGTTGAAGATCCATCCACATTAATTTTCCAGGTATTTTCTTCTTCAGGACCTTGAACTTCTATAATGAAATCTGCTAGAGCTTGTGCCTTGATGGCCGAGCAAGGTTGGTATTGTATGTCATACTCACTAAGTTTGGTCATCCACTTGATCAATCGACCAGATGCCTCTGGGTTAAGCAAAACCCACCTGAGAGTACTGTTGGTCAATACAATAATTGTATGTGCTAAGAAATATGGGCGTAACCTTCGGGCAGTTAACACTAATGCATAGACCAACTTTTCGAGTGTGGTATATCTACACTCGGCATCTTTTAATAAATGATTGGAAAAATATACAGGTTATTGCTCTTTCCCTTCCTGTCTAACTAACACAGAGCCTACAACATTTTCATTGGCTGACAGATATACCCATAGAGTTTCTCCTACTACAGGCTTAGCTAATATAGGAAGGGTAGACAAGTAGTCTTTTAATTCCTGGAAGGCTTTGTCACATTCTTCATTCCATTGAAATTTGTTAGCCTTCCGAAGTATTTTGAAGAAATGGAAGCTATGATTAGCCGACCTTGAAATGAATCTAGACAAGGCGATAATCCGGCCGGTGAGTCTTTGGGCTTCCCTCATGTTGCGTGGTGGCTCCATGTTCTGAAGTGCTTTGACCTTGCTCGGGTTGACCTCTATTCCTCGCTCGGACACCATATACCCCAGGAATTTTCCACCTTTTGCTCTGAACAAACACTTGCTCGGGTTTAACTTGAGTCCATATTGCCTCAGTGTTTTGTAAGTCTCCTCTACATCCCTGCATAAATCAGTAGCCTGAAGAGACTTAATTAAAATATCGTCAACGTATACTTTCATATTTCTCCCAATCTGTTTCTGGAAGATCTTATTCATAAGCCTTTGATAAGTTGCTTCTGCATTTTTTAGTCCAAAAGGCATAACATTATAACAATAAGTACCTTTAGATGTTATAAAACTGACATTCTCTTGATCTTCCTTAGCAAGAGGGACTTGATGATAGCCTTGATAGGCATCCAACATAGAGATATATTCACATCCGACCGTAGAGTCTACTAATTGATCAATCCGGAGCAAAGAATAATAATCTTTCGGACAAGCCTTGCTGAGGTCATGGAAATCAATACACACTCACCATTTATTTCTCGGTTTAGAGACCAGGACAACATTAGCTAACCAGCTAGGGAACTGCAACTCCCTGATGTAGCCAGCTTCCATGAGTTTATCCACTTCTTCCCTAATGATTTGATTTTGCTTAGTACTAAAATTTCTCTTTCTCTGCATAACAGGGCGAGCATATGGGAAGACATGCAGAGAATGCTCCATTATTAAAGCAGAAACGCCCGTGACTTCTTTAGGCATCCACGCGAAGACATCATTATTCTTCTTCAGTCATTGAACTAGCTCGGTTTTCAGCACAGGATCAAGATCGGCCACGACATAGATAGTGGCTTTAGGTCGACCGGTCTGTATCTGGATCTCTTCCTTTTCTTCATAAACCAGAACAGGTGGCTTCTCTCGAACGGCATTGACCTCCATTCTTTGAATTTTTCGAGCGGCCTTGGCCTCGGTCCAGATGATCTCTACATAACATTTACGGGCTGTCTTCTGATCGCCCCGCACTTCCTCGACCTGGTTATCGACAGGAAATTTAATCTTCTGACAAAAAGTAGAAACAACCGCCCTAAACTCATTTAAGGCTGACTGATCCAGTATCACATTATAGGAGGGGGAATCCACCACCATAAAGTAGGATCATCTTGTTCTCATGAGAGGCTGGCCAAGCGGTTGTACTTCATTACCAGTGAATCCGTATAAAGGAGTCACCATCTGTTGAAGTTCGCTCGGATCAATCTACAGTTGATCAAAAGCTTTTTTGAAGATAATATTCACAGAGCTACCAGTATCTATAAAGGTACGAGAAATAGTATAATTGGCTATCACAGCCTTGATTATTAACGCATCATCATGGGGTATTTCTACCCCCTCAAGATCTTTGGGCCCGAAATTGATCTATGGACCGGCTGCTCTCTCTATGCTGCACCCTACGACATGAATTTCAAGTCTTCGTGCATGTGCTTTTCTGGCCCTGTTGGAGTCTCCATCAGTGGGCCCACCCATGATCATATTAATATTTCCCCGGGCAGCATTGCTTCTATTCTCTTCTTGCCGAGCGGTCGTGACCTCAGGCTGAGTCTTCTCAGGCACTTGGATCATACCAACCGGGGTTGGTAACACACCTTGTTGAAGCTCGACCGGACGGTATTCTAATTTGAGCGGACTTTGCTGCCTGGGATATTGTTGCCGATAGTAATTTTGTCTCTGATATCGATCCCTATTTGCTCTTTTGTTTTTCAAAACAAAATAGTCTTCTGTGTGATGACTGCTAGTCTTGTGATAAGTGCACCATCTCCTTGGTGCTTCTTGCTGTATCTCCACAAGTTGCACTGCTTGTGGACGATACTCTGGATAACAATGGGGCGGGTGAACTACTCGAGGTCCCCTCGGTGGAGGAACGGGAGCAGGAGCCTTCTCCTTAACAGGGGTAGGAGAAGAAGTAGTACCTTCTTTTCGGTGGGCGGCTTGAGCTTCTTCAACATTAATGAATTTGGTAGCACGCTCGATTAATGAGTCAAAGTTGGCAGGAGGATTTCTTACCAGATCCTTAAAGAAATCATTATCATTTAAGCCCTGGGAGAAAGCACTTACTAATATTTCCGTGGTAGCATTGGGTACATCAATAGCTACTTGATTGAATCTTTTAATATAGGCTCTAATGGACTCCTTAGATCCCTATTTAATTGAGAATAAGCTCTAGGGAGTTTTGTGATACCTCTTGTTGCTAGAAAAAATGCAAGAAAACCTTCTTGAAATCTTTAAATTTCCGAATAGAATTCTCAGACAATCTATTAAACCAGCATTGAGCAGCTCCTCCGAGTGAGGTAAGGAACATTCGACACTTCACTCCATCAGAAAATTGTTGTAATAGTACTACATTCTTAAATTTCAACAAATGATCCTCTGGATATGTAGTTCTAGTATACTCGCCGATCTGAAGATTTTGATACCTCTTGGGAAGCGGATCATCTAGTACACTTTGAGAAAATGGGGAGATAACTCTTTCCGGCGAGTTGTCACTAGCTACCATCATCTTAACTTTGCACCTCTCTTTGTCTGGTGCCTCGCTAGAGGATTCTTGAAATACAGGCCTTTGTCCTCCTTGTTCCAAAGGAGTGCAAAGGAAAGCTCGAGGACGTCTAGTCGGAGAGGCAATGGCCGGAGGGAAATATGCATGATCTTCTTCTTCCGACTCCTTTCCCCTTCGGTGCTCAGTAGTCGAGATCGCAGGATTATGAGCCACTGGTAGAGTAGCTCCAGTATGGGCTTGTTGTTGTTGTTGTTGTTGTAAAGCTTTTTGTACATGAGTGTTGATGAGGAAATCTAGATCTTCACGACTAATAGTGAGTAGGTTCGATTTTCCAGTATCTTCCATCTTGCAGTCTCAGATTCAAGTTAAGTTCCCACAGACGGCGCCAAATTTGATCATGTCTGAGAACCCTGACAAAGCAGAAAGTTGGGAGAAAAACCTACTGCAGATGAAGAATAATACCTATAGAATACCGATCCGAGAAACCCAAAGCGGATCTAAGAGAACAAAATCACAGAATGCCCTCCTCGTGCGAAGATCCAAAGACGAAAGGAAAGCTTTGATGAAGAAAACCGAGATCTGGAGCTTCCAAGGCTTCCTACGCATAAGAGACTAACCAACACCATTGTCAGTGACCTAAGACCAGGGTGGGAATCCCTGGCTAGGCCCTTCGACGCTCAAGTTAGTGATCTCTCTTAGTGTGGAAGAAGCAAAAAGAATAAGAAGAATAGTAGTTGAGAATTAGGGTTGTGAGTGTGAGCATCAATGTGAGCATACCTGGCCAACGGAGAGGATTCCCCCTTTTATACCACTTCATATAACCTCCGTAGTCATGAACTGGACCCCGATTTGTTAGAGTTTGTTATGAGATGACGTAAGCCACGTACTTACAGAAAATGACTTTTAAGGAATCTCTTTTGTACCAAAGATATACCTTTTTTGTCATCTAGTACCTGCAGAAGAGCCTAGAAACATTCTTCCCACCAAGCAAGTCAACCTGTTATATGATTACATAAAGCACATATTTTCATAAGCTATTTATGAATATCTTAAAATGTTTATTCTCGTCCTGTCCTATAAATTATATTTTATCGCCCTTGTTTGGTTATCCTATCTTCACTATGTTGTGGACCGCTTGATATTATACTATGTTCGGTATCGACCGAAATTGGACCCAGACCATGTCCGGTCGATTTATTATTATCATTCAACTAATCGTTCAGTAATATACTACCAATTCTGTAAAACCTTAGATCTTTTCATTCCCAGGCGATCATGTATACTTAATTAATATTAGTCTATGTTCAGATATGCCACCTTAAACAATCCTGGCTTTTTTTTATTTTAAACGTGTAAACCCGGTCTATATTGGTCTGTATCTCCTTAAGCCTGTTATCCTGACCGATTTGGGCTATATTTTATTAAGTTATATACCAGCCGATATTGAACTATCCTTCCCAAAGTATTTCCCGGTCGATATTAGCTTATTCTTCCTAAGGTATTTCTCGGTCGGGATTGACCTATCTCTCTTAAGGAATATCCCGACCGATATTGAACTATCCTTCCCAAGGTATTTCCTGACCGATATTGGACTATCCTTCTCATGGTATTTCTTGACCGATATTGGACTATCCTTCTCAAGGTATTTCTCGACCGGGATCAGCCTATCTCTCTTAAGGTATATCTCGGTCGATATTGGCTTATTCTTCCTAATTCTGCTATCTCCTTTCCCTTTTTCACCAGGGACCTACTAAACCTAACCCATATCAGGGAACATTAATGACATTTAATCTATTAGAAAGATAGATCATCTTTCTCTTGGGAAAAGAGAATCAAGAGATAAATGAATCAGCACAAGAAGGTATAATAACTTAACATAGAACTTTGTATTGTCATTAATAACCATACAATCAGCGATAGAACTTCTGGACTTTTTACTATGAATTCACCATAAGAGATACATTGAATAGAAATTTTTACTTGTCTTGGCTCATGGAGGTGCCGGATTATTCCTCCCTTCCCAGATAGGGGCGTGTGACTGAATAACAGCCTGCACAAAGATGAGACGCTTGCTCTATCCTTCTATGTTTATGATACTTACCTTCACAGGTCTGTGAAAGGAAGACTATCTCTGAGTTGGCTCGGTTTAATTCAGCTTGTAAGGACCTCATTTTATCTGCTTGATCGTCCAAATCTTGCTACTGTTGTGATATTAGTCGACCATCTGCTTGGGTCTTCTTAGTCAGGATGGTGATTGTGAAAGCATGCTTTAATCCCAGGTCATCCAATTTGACGGTCCTTTGCTCTAAGTCCAAATAGGCTTTTTCCTTTAAGGCGACCTTGGCTCGAATTTGGGAATGAGCAGTAGATAGACGCACCTCAAGTTCTCACTGTTGTGAGTGATAAGATCCAGAGCTTGTATCAACTCTTCTAGGGACCTCTCTTTCTCGGATGATATTTAAGCACAAGGAGGAAAATCTGAATTCATAGCTCTCGACAACATAACCAGGAGAAGATGGAGAAAGAAAAGGTAAGATCAATGTAGCGAGAATGCACCAGGGTCAAACCCCCCTTTTAATCAGGTCATGGGACACAGGATGGGGGTTCATGGGATCACTATAGTCGATATGAAGTTTCAAGTATGATTATGTTTATCAAACGGATGGGGAGGATGACAGCACAGTCAAAGTCAAGGTGATGTGGCGGTCAAAAGTTTGGGTTCAAGTTAAATTAGAGGAATATTCCTCACTTGAGACGGGGATTCACCTAGCAACAAAGTTACTGAGTCATGGCCACATGGTCCTAGAGTAGGACACTCGGATAAGGTCAACTTGTTGGGTTTTTCGGGCCGCAAAAACCGCTTTTTGCGTTGCGAAAATCCCGAATCCCATGCCACCGGATCCGTGCGAAGTTATAAAATTTCGTAAAAACTTCGTGTACATGTTTTCTAGCCTAGATCTACACTAGATCTACAAGGAAGAGACTTATACCTTTGTAGCGAAGCCCTTCGCGTATCCCACTCGTCCAAGGTTCGCCGGTTCTCAAGGTTGTCAAGTGAACAACCCTCTATGCGTATCCACACGAACAAATGATGGAGAAACCAAACAAAAGTGCTAGCACCTTTGAAGGTCTCGGCCAAGGAGGAGGAGAGGGAGAAGAAGATGAGAGGAGGAAGAAGATGGGAGTTGCACAAAACAAAATGAAACTCACACAAGAACTAAAGTGGCCGACCACTTCCAAGAAAGGCTTTTAAACCTCCATGGGATATCAAGAGTCACAACTCTTGATCTTCCTCATGAGGTGGCACACACATGTGCTAGCCTTGATGAGGTGGCACATCATAATTAGCCCACTTAATGCCAACTCAGAAATGAGGTGGCAAATGGTCAAGTCAAACTTGACCCTTCATCTTCCTCTCAAGTCAAGTCAAACTTGACTTAAATTCTCCATTGGTTGATCAAATCTAACCATTGATTCAAGCCAATTTAATATAATGAATCTCTATTCATTGATTAAATTGATTCAATGAAACATAATCTAAATTAGATCCATTGAACACATGAATCAAATCGAGTCCAACTCAATTAGTTTAATTTGGATTACTCTTAATCCAATTTGGTTCATCATATGAACATAACCCTCTTGGTTCATCAAATGAACCTAATCTCCATCTAATTGCCCTTTGTGTGTGACCCTATAGGTTCTTGTAACGTTGGCAATGCTCCTAAACCCATTTAGAAGCATAAGTAATGAGCGGTATCTAGCAACACATCATTACTACCCAAGTTACAAGAATGTTGAGATCCAACATCACCTTGTGAGTACTAATTGTGATGCCTCACAATATATGATAAGTGTCCTTCTATCCTTGACATCTAGATTGATAAAATTGAGGCATAGACCGTGTCATCCTCTAATCAATCTAAATCTTGAATCCCAAGTAGACTCACTCAATCAAACGAGCTCAACATCTCATATTGGCTCATTTGGACATGACCATGCACTTAGTGGTCTCACTCTATCAAGAATATCGATGTCTCTCCCGTCATATAGGAGGGATAGATCCCATCTACATCACTCAATCCCTCCGCATAATTTGTTACATACCCAGTAATCGCCTTTATAGTCCACCCAGTTACGGGTGACGTTCGACGAAGGCAAAATATGTAACTCCTTATGTAGGGAACCATGGTGACTTCAGGTCTAAGGACTAATAGTCATACTAATAGCCACATGAGAAAGTATATGACACTCATATAACGATCCATGATACTTTCTCATGGCAGGTCATTCAGTATACATTCTCCAATGCATAGCCATGTGTCAACTTGATATCTCTATATCCATGACTTGTGAGATCAAGTCATCGAGTTGGCCTACATGCTAGTCTCGTCGCATTAACATTGCCCCTGAATGTTAATACTTGACTAGGTATGATTAAGAGTAGTGTTCCCTATATCATCTCACTATCGATTCAACCAATCGATTGATATAGGTAAGAACGTTCTACTCAAGGATGCTATTATACTTAGTTATTTGACACCAATACAAGTAAGTATAATAACCATAAACAAATGCCTTTATATATAAGAAATATGATACAACGAGTCCATACTACAATCATCAAATGATTGACTCTAGGGCTCTCACTAACAATCTCCTACTAGCACTAGTGCCAATCAGTATAGGCTCTAAGGCCCAATGACCTAGTGTGACCATCATGCTTTCTCTGTGCCAAAGCCTTGGTCAAGGGATCTGCGATGTTAGCCTCAGTGGGTACTCTGCAAATCTTCACATCTCCTCTATCGATGATCTCTCGAATGAGATGGAAGCGCCGTAGTATGTGTTTGGTCCGCTGGTGTGAGCGAGGTTCCTTAGCCTGTGCAATTGCTCCATTGTTGTCACAATGGAGCTCTATGGGATCAGCTATGCTAGGAACCACCCCAAGCTCAGTAATGAACTTACAGATCCAAACTGCCTCCTTTGCTGCTTCTGATGCAACAATATACTCGGCCTCTGTTGTAGAATCAGCGACTGTGTCCTGCTTCGAACTCTTCCAGCTCATAGCACCACCATTTATGCAAAACACGAACCCTGACTGCGATCGATAGTCATCCTGATAAGTTTGGAAGCTAGCATCACTGTAACCCTTTACAGGTAGCTCGTCATCGCCTCCATATATCAAGAAATATTCTTTAGTCCTTCTCAAGTACTTAAGAATATTCTTGACTGCTATCCAGTGACTTTCATATGGATCTGACTGGTATCTGCTCTTCTTGCTCAAAGCATACGAGACATCAGGATGAGTACATAGCATGACGTACATGATAGATCCTATGGCTGAAGCATAAGAGATCTGATCCATGCGGTCTCTCTCCTCTCTAGAAGAGGGACTTTGAGTCTTCGAAAGACTAACACCATGTGACATCGGTAGAAATCCCTTCTTAGAGTTCTGCATGGCAAACCGAAGTATTACCTTGTCAATGTATGTACTCTGACTTAGGCCAAGCAATCTCTTAGATCTATCTCTATAGATCTGTATGCCTAGAATGCGGGATGCTTCACCTAAGTCCTTCATTGTGAAACAAGTCCCTAGCCAAGTCTTGACAGACTGCAGCAAAGGGATGTCTTTCCTAATGAGTAGTATGTCATCCACATACAATATAAGGAAGACAACTGTGTTCCCTACAACCTTCTTGTAGACACAAGGTTCATCTTCATTCTTGATGAAACCAAACTATTTGATTGCATCATCGAATCAAAGATTCCAGCTCCGAGAAGCTTGGTTTAGTCCATAAATGGACCTATGCAGCTTGCATACTCTGCCAGTATGCTGTGGATCTACAAAACTCTCAGGTTGTGTCATGTACATATTCTCGAGCAGGTTTCCATTCAGAAATGCGGTTTTGACATCCATCTGCCAGATTTCATAATCGTGGTACGCTGCAATATCAAGCATGATCTGAATGAATTTAAACATCGCTAGTGGAGAAAATGTTTCATCATAGTCAATACCATGAATTTGCTTGAAACCTTTAGCTACCAAGCGACCCTTATAAATAAGTCCATCCATGTCAGTCTTTCCCTTAAAGACCCACTTACACCCAATGGGTTTGACCACTTCAGGTGGATCAACCAAAGTCCATACTTGGTTAGTGTACATGGATTCCATCTCGGATCTCATGGCCTCTAGCCATTTCTCAGAATCTGGTCTCATCACAGGTTCCTGATAGGAGGTAGGCTCATCCTCAATGAGCACAACGTCATCATGTTCAGACAAGAGAAATGAGTATCTCTCAGGCTGACGACGTACCCTATCAGACCTACGAAGAGGTAGGTCTACTTGAACTAGTTGTGGTTCCTCAACTCCTTGTGGAACAACATCATCCACAACACTTTGTGGTTCCAGTTCAACTTCCATCAAGGCTTCAGTACTATGATCCACATCTTGAACTTCTTCAAGATCGAACGTACTCCCACTAGTCTTTCTAGAAACAAAATCCCTTTCTAGAAATACCCCAGTCTTAGCCACAACTATCTTGTGTTGACCGGGAATGTAGAAGTAATATCCCTCCATTTCCTTGGGATATCCAATAAAATATCACTTATCGGATTTGGGTCCCAATTTGTCCGAGACTTGACATCGAACGTAAGCCTCACAACCCCAAATCCTCATAAAAGACACCTGGACATCTCTCCCAGTCCATATCCTATATGGTGTCTTTATTATAGCCTTAGATGGAACTCGGTTGAGAATGAAGCCTGCCGTGTCTAGAGCATAGCCCCAAAGATACATGGGAAGATCTGTGTGACTCATCATAGATCGTACCATATCTAATAAGGTACGATTCCTCCTTTCGGATACACCATTCCATTGTGGTGTTCCAGGAGGAGTGAGTTGGGATATGATCCCAAACTCAGCTAGATAGTCACGAAACTCATGGCTAAGGTATTCTCCACCTCGATCTGATCGAAGTATCTTAATACTCTTACCAAGCTGGTTTTCTACTTCATTCTTGAATTCTTTGAACTTTTCAAAGGATTCTGACTTATGTGTCATCAGATACACATAACTATATCTACTGAAGTCATTAGTAAATGTAATGAAATACCTATAACCACCCCTAGCAGTGACATTGAAAGTCCACATACATCACTATGTATAAGTCCTAACAAGTCAGTCGCTCTCTCGCTGTGTCCACTAAAGGGAGTCTTGGTCATCTTGCCCAGTAGGCATGACTCGCATGTCTCATAAGATTCAAAATCAAATGAGTCCAGCAAACCATCCTTATGGAGTTGGGATAAGCGTTTGTCATTTATATGACCTAAGCAACAGTGCCAGATATAGATTTGGTTCAAGTCATTTGACTTGAACCTCTTGGTACTTATATTATAGATAGGGGTTTCAAGGTCTAGAATATAGAGTTCGTTTATCAGAGGTGCACTACAATAGAACATATCATTTAAGTAAACTGAACAACATTTGTTCTTTATTATAAATGAAAAGTCTTTCTTGTCTAAACAAGAAACTGATATAATGCTCTTAGTCAAAGTAGACACATAACAACAATCATCCAATTCTAGTACAAGCCCAGAGGGCAGAGATAGAGAATAAGTTCCTACAGTAACAGCAGCAACCCGTGCTCCATTGCCTATGCGTAGGTCCACCTCGCCCTTCGTCAATGCCCTGCTATTTCTTAGTGTCTGCACATTAGTACAAATGTGAGAAGCACATCCGGTATCTAATACCCATGATGAAGAAATAGATAGATTGACTTCTATAACATATATACCTGAAGTGGAAGTCTCACTTCTATTCTTCTTAAGATCTTCCAGGTAGATTTTGCAGTTCCTCTTCCAGTGCCCGGTCTGACCGCAGTGGAAGCAGGTAGCATCCTTGGCGACCCCTCCTTTGGGTTTCAGTGCCTTGCCTTTGCCCTTGGCTTGGGACTTTCCCTTACCTTTAGGCTTGCCCTTGCCTTTGCCCTTTTGCACCATCAAAATGGAGTTGGGCTTAACCTTCTTAAGGTTGATCTCAGCAGTTCTTAACATACTCAGAAGCTCAGGCAGTGACTTGTCAATTTCATTCATGTTGTAGTTCATGACGAATTGACTGTAGCTCTCTGGCAAGGGTTGCAAGACTATGTCAGTGGCCAGCTCTTGGCCAAGTGGGAATCCCAACCTTTGTAGGTTTTCTATGTACCCAATCATTTTGAGTACATATGGGCCTACGGGAGTTCCATCTTGCATCTTGCACTGAAATAGTGCCTTAGAGATCTCGAATTTCTCGTGCCTCGTTTGTCCTTGATATAGTTGACGAAGATGTTCAACCATATCATAAGCGCCCATCAACTCATGTTGCTTCTGAAGCTCAGAGTTCATGGTCGCGAGCATAAGACATGACACATCTAATGTGTCATCTTGATGCTTCTTGTAAGCATCTCGATCAACTCGCGTGGCAGTGGCAGGAGGTGCCTCGGGAATGGGCTGCTCCAGGACGTACAATTTCCGTTCCTGTGTGAGAACTATTCTCAGGTTCCTGTACCAGTCCAGGAAGTTAGATCCATTGAGCTTGTCCTTATCGAGGACAAAACGTAGGGAGGAGTTCGTGTTTGACGACATGGTAATCTACAACAGAAAAATACAGAAAATAAATATCATATTCCAATTAATCATCTAATTAGGCCATTAATTAAATGATGCTCCCACTGAATTCTATAATTCATATGTGACAAGATCCACATCATACTATGCCCTGAGTTAGCTTTGGCTAAATCGCCCAAGACTTAGTATGATCGATAGGTAACTTATTACCAATTACATCTCTATTCAACTCTTGTTTATAGAATCAAGATCCACATATATATTAAAACTTGAGTTAGCTTTGGCTAAATCGCCCAAGAATTAAAACTTGAGTTAGCTTTAGCTAAATCGCCCAAGAATTAATATAAATGTGATTTTGACCTATCTACCAACCATTGGAAAATGCCTATAGTTAAACTCGATCCAATTGAGTTAACTAGTTACTCAATCTAATTGAGTTGTACTCACCCATGCGTTGATAGGCGGGACCAAGATTATCCCTCCGCACCCTACCAAGATAATATGCGTTGCTCTGCTTTGGCAGATTCAACAACAACATGTGATCGAGGTAGTGATGGGTATCACGGCATGGTAGGCATTTCGAGTTGACGCGATTGAGATCTAATCTAATCGACGATGTGTATCATATACGCGATTTAGATCTAATCTAATCATGGAGGTGCATCATGTGCGCAACTTAGATCTAATCTAATCGTTAAGGCACTAATTAATTACTAATCTAGCATGCATCACATACACACACACAAGTAATTAATTAAACTTTTTGTGATTAGTCATGGCCCTACTACGATCTTCTCAAGCCAATGAGAAGATTGGATGGTCAACCTAAGGTCAACAGCTTCTCAAGCTCCTTCCGGTGACCACCTTGTGTTGCTCGCACCCTCCTCGTAACTCCGTCTCGAGTGGACCTTCCACCGCTTCATTTTGTACATTACAAAGGTGAAACTCGAGTTACATTTAAGTCTAAACTATTTTACAACAGGAAATAAAATAGGAAAGACACGACGCGCAGGTCGCGTATCATATACAACATGCACATCACAGAAAATGGCACGCAGGCCATAATATAAATTACAATACAATTTTTCCAATAAAATTGGGGTCTTTGGGCCATGACCATCACAAAATGATACATAATTCTAAATTATGTAATTTCTATAAATTTCTGTAAATTTTCCCATAATTTTTTACAATTTTATGAGTAAAAAATTCTCGGCGGTCCCGTTTAGCGATTTTCAGGCGCAATCGCGGAACGAAGCCCCTTGCGGGGTTAGGGGCAGCACCCCTACCCGCAATATAACCATCGCGAGTGTTCCTAAGCAATCCTACAGTGCCTTAGTCCGCTATCCCAAAATGAATTGGGCGAAACCTTGTCGTTTCAGAAAGGTTTTCTCGGTAGTCGAAGCAACAAGTGTCGAAACATTTGTTGCTTTGCTTCTACGAGAAAATTACTCATAAAACACATAAAATTAGGAAATTCACAGAAATTTATAGAACTGAAAGTTTTTCATAAGAACACAAAATAAACACGTACGCGCTTCGCACGTGGCTCTTGTTAGTTAGAGCCCTAGAGCCAATCATTTGATGATTGTATGGACTCATTGTATCATATTCTTGTATATCAATAAAGGCATTTGTTTGGTTATTATACTTATTTATATTAGTGCCAAATAGACTAAGTATAATAGTATCCTTGAGTAGAAGGTTCATACCTATATCAATCGATTAGTTGAATCGATAGTGAGATGATATAGGGAACACTACTCTAAATCATTCCTAGTCGAGTATTAACATTCAGGGACAATGTTAATGCAATAAGACTAGCATGTAGGTCAGCTCGATAACATGATCTCACAAGTCATGGATATAGAGATATCAAGCTGACACATGGGTATACATTAGAGAATGTATACTGAATGACCCGCCATGAGAAAGTATCATGGATCGTTATATGAGTGTCATATACTTTCTCATGTGGCTATTAGTATGACTATTAGTCCTTAGACCTGAAGTCACCATGGATCCCTATATAAGGAGTTATGTACTTTGGTTTCGTCAAACGTCACCTGTAACTGGGTGGACTATAAAGGCGATTACTGGGTATGTAACGAATTATGCAGAGGGATGTGAGTGATGTAGATGAGATCTATCCCTCCTATATGACAGGAGTGACATCGATATTCTTGATAGAGTAAGACCACGAAGTGTATGGCTATACTCAAATGAGTCAATATGAGATATTGAGCTCATTTGATTGAGTGAGTCTACTTGGAGTTCAAGATTTATATTGGTCAGAGGATGACACGGTCTATGCCTCACATTGATCAATCTAGATGTCTAGGATAGAAGGACACTTGTCATATATTGTGAGGAGTCACAATTAGTAGTCACAAGGTGATATTGGATCTCAACATTTCTTGTAACTTGGGTAGCAATGATGTATTGCTAGATGCCGCTCATTGCTTATGTTTCTAAAGGAGTTTAAAAATATTGCCAACGTTACAAGAACCTATTGGGTCACACACAAAGAACAAGTGGATGGAGATTGGGTTCATATGATGAACCAATTGGATTAAGTTCATATGATGAACCAAGATGATTAGATTCATTTGATGAATCAAATTGGATTAAGAGTAATCCAAATTGGGCTAATTGAGTTGGACTCAAGTTGATTCATGTATTCAATGAGTCTAATTTAGATTATGACTCATTAAATCAACTTAATTTAATGAATTAGATTCATTATATTAAGTTGGCTTGAATCAAATGGTTAGATTAGATCAACCATGGAAGAGATTTGGTCAAGTTTGACTTGACTTGAGAGGGAGAGGAAGAGTCAAGTTTGACTTGACTAATTTCCACATCATTAGTGAGATGACAAGATGTGGACCAATGATGATACTCCACATCATCATGGTATGCCACATCATGGAGGTTACAAGCCTCCATTCTCATTAATGTGGCCAGCCACATTAAATGAGTAGGAGTTACTCATGTGGCCGGCCACACAAGTGAATGAATGGGAATGAATTTTCATTCATTGGTCTCATTCATTTCATCTCCTTCCTCTAGCCATTCTCTTCTCCCTTTCCTCCTTCTTGGCCGAGAGTTTCAAGCAAGGTGAAGAGGAATGTGTTAAGGTCCAAAGAAAAGGGTGAAGTGAAGGTCACAAAGGAGGACACCTAGAGGAGTATGTGAGATTCCTTTCCTTTCTTTCTTTTCTCCCTTTTCAAATCCTACCCGAGAGCTCTAGAAAGTGCTAGCACACTTGGGGCTCTCTTCTCCATCCTTTGAGTGTGAGAGACACTCCTTGTTCGTGTGGATATCATTAGAGGAGTGTCTACGTTGACACTCTCGAGATGCGGGAAAGCGAACGGGATAGCTTCGAAGGTATAACTCTCATCTAGTGTAGATCTAGAGTCTTTGAAACTCGTACTCGTATTTTCATTTAGTTTTTCCTTGCACGGATCCGTTGGCCTTGGGTGATTCGGGGTTTCCGCGACGCGAAAAGCGGTTTTCGCGGCCCGAAGAACCCAACAGTGGTATCAGAGCCACGTGCAAGGCTTGTACAAGTTTAATTTTTGGTTTTATGAAAACTAAAGTTTCTGTAATTTTCTGTAAAATTATGATTTTTATAGTTTTTATGGGTAATTTTTCCGTAGAAGCGAAGCACAAGTGTCTCGGCACTTGTAGGCTTCGGCTACCGGAAAGATTTTTTCAAAACGGCTTCGTTTTGCCCCAAATCCGTTTGGGACAGCGGGCTTGGGTGCCATTAGATCTCAAAGGAGCAACTCACGATGGTTAGATCGTGGGTAGGGGTACTGCCCCTAACCCCGCAAGGGGATTTGCTCCGCGATTGCACCCGAAATCGCTAAAAACGAACCTGCCGGGAAGATTTTTCCGAAACGGCAATGTCTCGACCCAAATCGTTTTGAGACAGCGAGTTTGGGCGCTGTTGGATCGCAAAGGAACCCTCGCGATGGTTAGATCGCGGGTAGGGGCGCTGCCCCTGGCCCCGCAAGGGATTGCGCCCGAAACCGCTAAACGGGACCGCCGGGAAATTTTACTCGTAAAAATTGTAAAAATTATTTTTAAAATTATAGCAAATTATGAAAATATATAATTTTGAATTATATATTAATTTTGTGATAGTCATGGCCCAAAAACCCAATATGATTGGATTGTGTTGTAATTCATAATACGGCCTGCGTGCCGTTATGTGTTTGCGCGTGTTGATGTTTTTATTTTTTCGCGACCTGCGCGTCATGCCTTTCTCTTATATTCTTGTTTTAAATTAGATTTAGACTCGAATGTAACTCGAGTTTCAAATTGTAATGTACAAATTGGAGCGGTGGAGGGTCCACACGAGACGGAGTTCCGAGGCGGGCACGAGCAACACAAGGTGGTCAAAGGGAGGAGCTTGGAGAAGCTGTTGACCCTAGGTTGACCATTCGATCTTCTCATTGGCTTGTGAAGATCGTAGTAGGGCCATGACTAAATCACAAATATATTAATTAGTTAATTGCTTATGTATATGATGCATGTTTAATAAGTAATTAATTAATTAGTGCCTTACGATTAGATTAGATCTAAGTCGTGCACATGATGCACCCTTGCGATTAGATTAGATCTAAGTCGTGCACAAGATGCATCCTTTTCGATTAGATTAGATCTTGATCGAACCAACTCTAAATGCCTAACCGTGCCGTGATACCTATCACTACCTCGATCACATGTATTGTTGAATCTGCCAAAGAAGAGCAATACATATTATCTTGGTAGGGTACGGAGGGACAATCTTGGTCCCGCCTATCAACGCATGGGTGAATACAAACTCAATTAGATTGAGTATTCCTAGTTACTCGGTTGGATCGAGTCAACTATAGGCATTCTTCCAATAGTTGGAATGATAGGTCAAAATCACATCTATATTAACTCTCGGGCGTATTAGCCAAAGCTAACTCGAGTTTTAATATAAATGCGGATATTGATTTTATAAACAAGAGTTTCATAGAGATGTAATTGGTAATCGTTACCTACCGATCATACTAAGCCTTGGGCGTATTAGCCAAAGCTAACTCAAGGGTTAGTATGATGTGGATCTTGTCCCACAAGAATTATAGAATTTAGTGGGAGCATCATTTAATTAAATACCTAATTAAATGATTTTAAAAGAATATGATATTTATTTCTGCAAATTTTCTGTTGTAGATAACCATGACGTCGAATACGAACTCTTTCTCCCTGCGTTCTGTCCTTAAGAAGGACAAGCTCAACGGAGCAAATTTCCTGGACTGGTACAGGAACCTGAGAATAGTTCTCACTCAGGAACGTAAACTGTATGTTCTGGAGCAGCCCATTCCGGAGGCTCCTCTTGCCACTGCCACGCGAGTAGACCGAGATGCTTACAAGAAGCATCAAGATGACGCATTAGATGTGTCCTGTCTTATGCTCGCAACCATGAACTCTGAGCTTCAGAAGCAACATGAGTTGATGAGTGCTTACGATATGGTTTCACATCTTCGTCAACTATATCAAGGACAAGCAGGGCACTGGAAGAGGAACTTCACAAGATACCTGGAAGATCTTAAGAAGAAGAGAAATAAGGTTTCTACTTCAGGTATAAATGTTATAGAAGTCAACCTCTCTATTTCTTCGTCGTGGGTATTAGATACCGGATGTGCTTCGCACATTTGTACTAATGTACAAACACTGAGAAATAGCAGAGCATTGACAAAGGGCGAGATAGACCTACGAGTAGGCAATGGAGCACGGGTTGCTGCTGTTGCTGTAGGGACTTATTTTCTATCTCTGCCCTCTGGGCTTATACTAGAGTTAGACGATTGTTGTTATGTGCCTGCATTGACTAAGAACATTATATCAGTTTCTTGTTTGGACAAGAAAGGATTCTCGTTTATAATAAAGAACAAATGTTGTTCTTGTTGATACAGTCTGACCTGGCTGTTGTTTTGATGTTGACACGGATTTAAGTTTGTATCAGATGTTAATTAAACTCGGTTTGATTAATGATCAAGGTTGATCAAGTGGAAGGGAAAAGTCCAAGTTGGAAACTTGGCACGCGAAATCGGAGAGGGCTCGGTAGCTCGTTCTCTGGACCGGACGAAGTCGGAGAGGGCTCGGTAGCTCGTTCTCCGGACTAGGTCAGAGAGGGCTCGGTAGCTCGTTCTCTGGACCTGACGAAGTCGGAGAGGGCTCGGTAGCTCGTTCTCCGGACTAGGTCAGAGAGGGCTCGGTAGCTCGTTCTCTGGACCAGACTAGGTCAGAGAGGGCTCGGGAGCTCGTTCTCTGAACTGGACTAGGTCAGAGAGGGCTCGGGAGCTCGTTCTCTGAATCGGACTAGGTCAGAGAGGGATCGGAAGCTCGTTCTCTGGACCAGATTAGGTCAGAGAGGGCTCGGTAGCTCGTTCTCAGACCAATCCGCCTATCATATAGGCGTTGGATCGGTCAACAGACCGATCCAGTGATACTTTGGATGACTGATCAGTCCGCAGACCGATCTAGTAAGACTAAATTCTCTGATCGGTCTGGTGACCGATCAGGAAACACTCGAGCACTGTAATCGATCGATGCAGGACCGATCGGGAGAAAATGCCAAGAAAAGGGTGTTGGATCGGTCTGGGACCGATCCACATCAACTCGATCGGTCGCCACGGTCGATCGGACCATCTCGAACCGATCGGTGTTGTCGATCGGTCCAGAATCTGTGATCGGTCTGCTGATCGATCCATAGTTAAGTCCATTGTGCATGCGCTTTCTCTGATATTTTCTGATTCGCACTTCTTTTTGCCCATCTCTGTTTAACCTTCTGCTGTGAGTCTTTTGGAGATACAGGTTACAGGTACCATACCAGTGCTTAATTTCAAATTAAGCCTCATCAAAGGAATGAGACAAAGGATCTTTCCACTGCTTTCTCTGCGTCAAATGCATTTGAAGCAGCAACGACTACAGGTTGCGATTGGCTGTGTTTCTGGCAGTGATCAGGCGGCGATTGGCTTAACTCCTGGTGATTGGTTCTAGCTCAGAGGCACCAGTGAAGACCGTGGTTCTATTGGTGTGAGCTCAGATAATCAGAAGAGGAAGAGAAGCGATTGGCGACGCCGTAGCTTGCAGCAGGGATTCGGTGCAGGTTGGCAGCGATCCGGTGCAGGCTGATCGAATACAGAGACATAAGAAGCAGTGTATGCTAGAAAGAAGTAGAGAACGAGAAGCAAGAAAAAGAACTGTTTGTTTCGGTTGAGAGCTTGCTGTGTTCTTGGACTCTGTCTTCATCATCTTCGTGGCTGTGAGCTTACTTCGATTTTCTTTGAGCCACTGTGATCTGTAAGTCTTGTGTGCTTCATTTTAAATCTGTTCAAGACTTTGTGGAGAGGTTTCTCCACCGAGAAGGAGAGCTTCATTAGCCGGAGTCATCCGGGGTGTGATCTACCGAAGATCAAGGGCTCGTCCACCTTACGGACACGCCGGGGAGTAGGGGCAAGTTATCCCCGAACCTCGTATATCTGTGTGTTAGTGTGCTTGTTTCCTTCTTGTTTTAGTTTACTAATTCCGCTGTGCTAACAAGTTTATTTGTAGAAATTTGTGTTTAAGTTTTTAAGAGGCTATTCACCCCCCCCTCTAGCCATCTAAGATCCCAACAAGTGGTATCAGAGCCTGGTGCTCTTCATCTTGACTAACATCCTAAGGAGCAAGAAGATGGCCATGAAGGAAGGATTCAGCACCAACAGACCACCCTTCTTCGATGGAGCAGATTTCCAGTATTGGAAGAGCCGCATGGAGTATTACCTCAAGACTGATATCTCCATGTGGTTCTCGGTCAAGGAAGGATTCACACCACCGAAGGACGAAGAAGGTAAGGAACTCGATTCATCAAGGTGGTCTACTGAACAAACTCGTAAAGGGCAAGCCGATGCCAAGGCGGTAGTCACCTTACAATGTGGGATTGCCAAGGACCAACTCGTCAAGGTAGGTCCATTCTCGAGTGCAAAAGATTTATGGAACAAGCTTATCGAGCATCAAGAAGGAACTCGAGATTCTCGGATAGCCAAGAGGGACCTATTCTTGAATCAACTACAAAATCTCACCATGAAGGAAAACGAAACGGTAAGTGAACTACATGGGAGGTTCAAAGAGATCATCAATGGTCTCCATTCCGTGGATGAACGCGTGGAGAATCGCGATCTTGTAAGGTACGCTCTAAAAGCCTTTCCGAGGAGTGCCTTGTGGTCATCTATGGTAGATGCCTACAAGGTCTTTAAGGATCTTTCAATTGTAAAGTTAGATGAATTCTTTTGTGAAATGGAACTTTATGAACTTGCTAACAAAGGTCAAAAGGAGAAAGGTATAGCTTTGGTTGCAGGAGAAAAGAGCAAGGATGGGAGAAGAAAGAAAGAAAAGAAGAAGGAGAAAGAGATTCCTTTATCTTCATCCTCCTCCGAGTCCGATGATGAAGGTGGATCATCATCAAGCGAGATGGCAAATTTTGTGAGGAGGATCATGAGAAGAAGCAGGAGATACAAAGGTAAAACTGTAGATCAAAATATTGATAAGTCTAACGTTACTTGCTATGAGTGTAGCAAGAAAGGACACTATCGGAGCGAGTGTCCAAAGCTAAAGAAGAAGGAGGAAAGGGCCAAGAAAAAGAAAGCCCTCAAAGCCACATGGGATGAATCTTCCTCAAGCTCATCGGAGGAGGAAGAGAAGAAGGAGAAGAGTACTCGGCAATTGGCACTCATGGCAAGGGAGGAGTCCGAGTCCGAGAGTGATGACTCAAGCACTTCAGCCGCGGCTTCATCATCTTCGGATGATGAAGAGGTAACCTCTTCTCACTTAGAAAAATGCTATAAGACTATTACACATTTGTCTACCTTGCTTAAAAAATCAAAAACAGAAAATAAATCATTCAAAGAAGAAGTAGAAAACTTGAGAGCTCTTAGGGAAGATGAGGTTGATGACCTACATCTAGAGCTCCTTGAGGATGAGAACAAGGCCTTGAAGGGTGAGGTTGAGAAATTCAAGAAAATGCTTGAAAAATTCTCAACTAGCTCTAAGACCCTAGACATGATTCTAAATGCTCAAAGGGCGGTCTACAACAAGGCTGGATTAGGATACCAACCTAAGGAGTCTAGCTTTATTTCTTTAGTGTCAAGAACCCAATTTCATAGATCGCATGTTTCTAGGGTTCATGAGACTAGGAAGAAGGTAACAAAGGCATGGGTGCCTAAGTCTTTCATTGTAGATGCATTAGGTCCCAAGATTTGGGTACCTAAAACATCTATCTTTCGTGTCTTGTAGGCATTGGTAAAGGGGGAGCGTCTATCAACTTGGTTTGTTGATTATGGATGCTCCAAGCACATGGTCACTATTTTCTACCATTCAAAACAAAAATAGAGGTAATGTGTCATTTGGTAACAATGGTAGTCTTAAGGTTATAGGAGTTGGAGACATTCATATATCCGAATATCTCCAAATCAAGAATGTCCTTCTAGTCAAGGGGATGACTTTTAATCTCCTAAGTGTCAGTCAATTGTGTGATACGGGTTACACAATTGAATTTCATTCGAGTCAATGTCTAGTCAAAAACATTGACACACTTGACACGGTACTAGTAGGCACAAGGGTAGATAACATTTATCAAGTTTCTTTTAAAAGTGCTACTAATGCTCTTGCTAAGTGTTTCATGTCAAAAGAAGAAGAATCATGGCTTTGGCATAGGAGGTTGGCTCATGTGAACATGAAGAATATCCGGAAGCTGGTCAACAAAGGTTTAATGCGAGGCTTACCAAGCATCAAGTACCAAAAGACCAAATTGTGTGATGCATGTCAGAAGGGTAAGCAAACTAAAGCGCCTCATAAAGGTAAAAGCGCTGTAAGTACAACTACTGCCTTAGACTTATTACATATGAATTTGTTTGATTGTAGTAGTGTTATTTCATTAAATGGAAGTAGATACTGTTTAGTGATTATTGATGACGTTACTAGGTATACATGGACCTTCTTTTTGAAAACTAAGGATCAAACCATAGATATTTTTATTTCCTTTTGTAGAAGAACTAAAAATGAAAAATCAACAACAATTAAAACCATTAGAAGTGATCATGGTGGGGAATTTCAAAATCATAGGTTTTTAGAATTCTGTCAAGAAAAGGGATATAGGCATGAGTTCTCTACTCCAAGGACCCCACAACAAAATGGGGTTGTGGAGAGAAAGAACCGAGCTTTGCAAGAGGCTGCACGAAGCATGCTCAATGAGTACTCACTACCGAGCTACTTGTGGGCTGAAGCTGTGAATACAGCTTGCTATGTGCAAAACCGAGTCCTGATACATAGGTTTTTAGGAAAGACTCCCCATGAACTTTGGTTTGGAAAACCCCCTACAATTAAATATCTTAGGGTGTTTGGTTGTAAGGTGTTTATTTTGAACACCAAGGACCATCTTGGAAAATTTATGGCTAAGGCTGATGAAGGGATACTGGTCGGGTACTCTCTCTTCAGCAAAGCCTATCGAGTCTACAACAATAGGACTAAATTGATTGAAGAGTCCTCAGATGTAGCATTTGAAGAAATCCCTAAATCGAATGATCAATCAAGGGATATAGGAGAAATTCAACTCGAACTTAGAAATCTAAGTTTGAATGATCAAAATGAAGAAAGAGTCGAGGTTGACTCTGATGACGATGAGCAAAGACAACAAAGAACTCAATCTGATCCTTTGCCTGATATTGAGCCCTTGCCTGTGCCTAGTGAGACCATTCATGAGGCACCATCAACACCAAGACAATCTAGGATACACTAGTCATCCCCAAGACCAAATTGTGGGAGACATCCAACAAGGAGTTAGGACTAGGTCATTCTTTAGAAATGAGTCTAATGAAGTCGCATTGATTTCAGAGATTGAACCAAAAATAGTTGATGAGGCATTGCGCGATCCTGATTGGATCATAGCTATGCAAGATGAGTTAGGTCAATTTGAAAGGAGCCAAGTGTGGGACTTAGTTCCTAGACCTAAGAAGACCACCATTATTGGAACTAAATGGGTCTTCAAAAATAAGTTAAATCAAAAGGGAGAAGTTGTAAGAAACAAGGCAAGACTTGTAGCCAAGGGCTATAGTCAAGTCGAAGGTCACGATTATGATGAGACTTATGCTCCCGTGGCACGATTAGAGTCCATTCGTTTAATGCTAGCTTTTGCTGCACATAGAGGTTTCAAGCTCTATCAAATGGACGTTAAATCGGCCTTCTTAAACGGATTCATCAAAGAAGAGGTCTATGTTGAACAACCACCAGGGTTTGTGAATACCGAAGCTCCAAACCACGTGTACAAGCTCAAGAAAGCTCTTTATGGGCTTAAACAAGCACCTCGAGCTTGGTACGAAAGGTTGTCAACTTACCTACTAGAAAAGGGTTTTGTGAGAGGTCAAATAGATCCAACACTATTTCTGCGTAGAGATGGTGAAAATATTTTTGTAGCCCAAGTGTATGTCGATGACATAATTTGTGGCTCAAATAACAAGGACTATTTGAATGAATTTATCACTCACATGGAAAGTGAGTTTGAGATGAGTCTAGTAGGAGAATTGACATTCTTCCTTGGACTTGAAATCAAACAAACTCGAGATGGAATTTATGTCCATCAGACGAAATACACTCAAGAGATGCTCAAAAAATTCAAAATGAGTGACTCTAAGGAAGTATCCACTCCAATGGCGACAAACACTCGTCTTGACAATGATGAGAGTGGGAAACCAGTTGATCTAACGCAATATAGAAGCATGATCGGGAGTCTTCTATATCTCACAGCTAGTCGACCGGACATACTTTTTGCTGTGGGCATGTGCGCTAGATATCAAGTTTGTGCCAAGGAATCTCATTTAACTGCAGTTAAGAGAATTCTAAGATATCTCAAGGGCACAATTAGAGTAGGACTGTGGTACCCTCGTACAGAGTCTTTTGATTTGATAGGCTATACCGATTCCGATTATGCTGGATGCAAATTGGATCGGAAAAGAACTAGTGGGGGTTGCCAATTCTTAGGATCATCATTGGTTAGTTGGTCAAGTCGGAAGCAACATTGTGTTGCTCTCTCCACGACCGAGGCTGAATACATTGCCATGGGAGAGAGTGTATCACAATTGTTGTGGATGATTCACACTCTAGAAGATTATGGACTTTCGTATAAGGGAGTGCAAGTGTTGTGTGACAACATTAGCACAATAAACCTAACGAAAAATCCAGTTCATCATTCCAGGACCGAACACATTGAAGTGCGTCATCACTTCATTAGAGATCACGTAGCTAGGGGAGACATTGCACTCACATATGTTGAGTCAAAGTCAAACTTAGCCGACATTTTCACCAAACCCCTTCCGGAAAATGAATTTAGTCATTTAAGGAGAGAATTGGGGATGTGTTTGGCTCAATAAGTCATTTTGACCACATCATGATCAATAAGGACTAGTAAAATGACAAGAGTAATTGGGACAATAATTTGGGCAACTTGGGAACATCTCACACAAACTATAAGGTTTAACAAAATATTTTTGTTTGCTAGAAATGGGGTGAGATGCTAGGATCAACCAAATTATTCAAAATGTATCATGCATCCCTTGAATAATTAGGTTGAAGAGACATACATTGAGTATGGGGAAGACCATTACATAATTCATGTATATTTGGTTCCTAGATCTTACTCATATATTCCAACCAAGGAATCTTGGTTGGACTTTTGCCTAGAAATTATCTAATTATGGTTGATGGTTGATGTGTTGATTGATATTGTTGTTTGATTCATTTCATGACTTTGATTGATAATAAGATAGGTTGTTAAAGGAAATAATAGCAACTTGGATATATTTTGACAAACTTGAAACTGATCATAGCAATCCTAAGTCTTAATTAATACCTTGGTTCACTATAGGTAATAGTTTTATAAGGTTTTCTGAGATTGGAATCCTAAGATTCCAAATGTCTGAGTTTTTGGTTTTAAAGTCTGAAACTTTCGGGCTCTAAACAAGCTCAGACCATAAGAGCTCATTTTTTTAATATATGTGTGGGTGTTGATTCTTAGGTTCTAGGTTATGAATTTGGGAGGTTCTGAATTCTTGAGTTCTGAACTTTTCAGAATTCTCGATAGACAACAGCTCAAAATTTCAGTTACTGAAATTGATGAAATTAGAATCACTGATTATCAGACACTGATCGGTCCAGGGACCGATCAGGATGATGCCTGATCGGTCTCCACGACCGATCAGGAGTCATTTGACCTCTCTGTTCGATACCTGATCGGTCTCCACGACCGATCAGGACATTCCCTGACCACAGAAGGTTCACTGATCGATCCAGGGATCGATCAGGAGACACTGGCACCTTACTGATCCACATCTGATCAGTCCAGGGACCGATCAGGAAGCTCCCTGATCGGTCCCCACGACCGATCAGGACAATCCTTGACCGATCAGGACGTTCCCTGATCGGTCAGGATTTCTCCTGATCGGACAACCGTCCGATCTTATGATCTGCTCACCCTCTTTAACTTCCCCCAACCCTTTCTCCTCTCATTTCACGCCAAAGAACCCTAGCCGACATTCTCCTCAGCACTCTCCTCAGTCCCGATTCTTCTCTCCACCCTCACCGAAAGCTACAAATGCCGCCCAGGTAACTTCCTTTCTCCCCGAAATTTGTTCATTTTTGACATTTTGGTTTCATTTCTCACTGAATCTCTGTATATTGTCTCTTGTCTCGGTTCTTGGTTGTTTGGGGCTCCCGTGCACTCTCACTTGTCTCGATCATGTCCCATTTTTGGCCTATTTAGGAAGAAATCAACCGGTGAGGGTACCTCTAAGTCATCTGCTGAGAAATCCAAGTCCCAGGCACCTTCCCGACCTCAACCTTCCTCTTCTTCGAGATTCCCGAACCGACAGTTTGAACAAGCGTTTCAACAGAGGACATTCAAGCTACTCCCATGTCGATCTGTGGATCGAAAGTACATGGATGAGTTTTGTCCTTCTGTATCCGAAACCCTGTCTTATTATAAACTTGACTCATTAGTCTACCTAGAAAGGGACATCAACTATGACCTAGTATCTGAATTCTACAACAATCTTCATCAGACCAGTGATGGTTCTTATAAAACCAGAGTCGCTAAGAGAACTATCGATTTCTCCATCGTAGAATTCTTTGGGTATCTAGGTTGCCGAATGTGTTCAGGAGATCCTTTTCCCATTTATCCTGATTTACTAGAGTCACTACCCCTCCACTTGATGTATCACCTGACACTATCTATGAGTATTTCTTTGGACACCCTAGACCGGATGGACTGGATGAGTTGGATGTCAAGTTTCCTACTTTTGCGGCTCTGAGACTAACTCCTCATGACTATATTCTTTTTAAGATCATCACAAACTGTCTTCTTCCAATCACATCCAAACCTCTAGTAGAGATCTGACCATACCACTGCCTGATGCTTTATGGTTTGCGTCGGCGTCTCGATTTTGATATCATGTCGAGCATCTATTCTTCGATCATCTCATATTCTCAGCCTAGCAGCTCCACTGTTTATATGCCTTATGGGCATATAATTACAGATTGGCTCGAGACCCTTCAGATTGATGTCTCTAAGGGTAGGATAGTGAAGATGGTCAAACAGGATTGCAGACTTGGGAAATGGGCATTTTCCAAGTCCGGTATCTTGGGACAGAATGGGACTGTTCGATGGAAGGATGGGAGAGGTCTGGGAGAGTTACCACGGGCACTTCCTCGACAGGTTGCTGCTCCTCCTCCTGCTGCTGATGAGGCCGATCCTGATCTGCGCTGGCAGATCGCTGAGCTAGAGAGCCGCTTCGATCAGCACGATGAGCTGCTGTCTGCTGAGCTCCATGGACTGCGTGTTCGGATCGACCAGCGCTACGATGACTTACGCAGTCAGCAGTTGGTGACGCAGCAGCTGCTTCTGGGCTGGATGGCCAACTACCCACCTCCGCAGCGTTTCTCGGGTCATCCACCTTCGAGCTCCAGCATGCCGCCTCAGGGTTACGTGCCTCCCGCAGATGATGATGAGGTTCCTCCTGTTGAGGACATTGATTGATACATTCTGTTTGTCACCTTCGGGCTGGATGTACATTCTGTTGGATGCATTTTGTATGACCTGGATATTTGCTTATTTCATCTATTTATGCTGCTCATTTTCCTGTTTTTCTTTATGTGTCATTTCCTATTGGCTATTGATATGTTGCTCATATGCTTTGTCTTGACTGCCTCTTATTTCTTTATTACTGTCTCATAATACACTTAGAGGGAATTCTAGGTGCATTAAGAAAAAGACAGTATGGGTTAAGGGGGAGTCTTTTGAGTCTTTTTACCCCATTCGCACATTTTCGGTGTTTGACAAAGGGGGAGAGGATATCTAAGTTTAGAGATGTATGAAGGTTTGATTTTAGGGGAGAAGATAACGGGGAGAATCTTGATTCCCGTTATTGACTTCCTTACATCGTGGTGTATTCATATTAGGGGGAGGATCGTGATTCCCCTAAAATTATGAAAATAAGAACATTTCTGATCTAAACTTAAATCGTGTTGTCAAACAACAAAAAGGGGGAGATTGTTGATATAGTCTGACCTGGCTGTTGTTTTGATGTTGACACGGATTTAAGTTTGTATCAGATGTTAATTAAACTTGGTTTGATTAATGATCAAGGTTGATCAAGTGGAAGGGAAAAGTCCAAGTTGGAAACTTGGAACGCGAAATCGGAGAGGGCTCGGTAGCTCGTTCTCCGGACTAGGTCGGAGAGGGATCGGTAGATCGTTCTCTGGACCGGACGAAGTCGGAGAGGGCTCGGTAGCTCGTTCTCTGGACTAGGTCAGAGAGGGCTCGGTAGCTCATTCTCTGGACCTGGCGAAGTCGGAGAGGGCTCGGTAGCTCGTTCTCCGGACTAGGTCAGAGAGGGCTCGGTAGCTCGTTCTCTGGACCAGACTAGGTCAGAGAGGGCTCGGGAGCTCGTTCTCTGAACCGGACTAGGTCAGAGAGGGCTCGGGAGCTCGTTCTCTGAACCGGACTAGGTCAGAGAGGGCTCGGGAGCTCGTTCTCTGGACCAGATTAGGTCAGAGAGGGCTCGGTAGCTCATTCTCAGACCAATCCGCCTATCACATTGGCGTTGGATCGGTCAACAGACCGATCCAGTGATACTTTGGATGACTGATCGGTCCGCAGACCGATCTAGTAAGACTAAATTCTCTGATCGGTCTGGTGACCGATCAGAAAACACTCAGTAGCACACTGAGTGTAATCTGATCGGTCTGTAGACCGATCTGTAATCTGATCGGTCTGTAGACCGATCAGGAGAAAATGCCAAGAATAAAAAGGGTGTTGGATCGGTCTATGGACCGATCCACATCCAATCTGATCGGTCGCCACGACCGATCAGACCATCCTCAGACCGATCAGGCTGTTGTCTGATCGGTCCAAGGATCTGTGATCGGTCTGCTGATCGATCCACAATTAAGTCCATTGTGCATGCGCTTTCTCTGATATTTTCTGATTCGCACTTCTTTTTGCCCATCTCTGTTTAACCTTCTGCTGTGAGTCTTTTGGAGATACAGGTTGCAGGTACCATACCAATGCTTAATTTCAAATTAAGCCTCATCAAAGGAATGAGACAAAGGATCTTTCCACTGCTTTCTCTGCGTCAAATGCATTTGAAGCAGCAACGACTACAGGTTGCGATTGGCTGTGTTTCTGGCAGTGATCAGGCGGCGATTGGCTTAACTCCTGGTGATTGGTTCTAGCTCAGAGGCACCAGTGAAGACCGTGGTTCTATTGGTGTGAGCTCAGATAATCAGAAGAGGAAGAGAAGCGATTGGCGACGCCGTAGCTTGCAGCAGGGATTCGGTGCAGGTTGGCAGCGATCCGGTGCAGGCTGATCGAATGCAGAGACATAAGAAGCAGTGTATGCTAGAAAGAAGTAGAGAACGAGAAGCAAGAAAATGAACTGTGTGTTTCGGTTGAGAGCTTGCTGTGTTCTTGGACTCTGTCTTCATCATCTTCGTGGCTGTGAGCTTACTTCGATTTTCTTTGAGCCACTGTGATCTGTAAGTCTTGTGTGCTTCATTTTAAATCTGTTCAAGACTTTGTGGAGAGGTTTCTCCACCGAGAAGGAGAGCTTCATTAGCCGGAGTCATCCGGGGTGTGATCTACCGAAGATCAAGGGCTCGTCCACCTTACGGACACGCCGAGGAGTAGGGGCAAGTTATCCCCGAACCTCGTATATCTGTGTGTTAGTGTGCCTGTTTCCTTCTTGTTTTAGTTTCCTAATTCCGCTGTGCTAACAAGTTTATTTGTAGAAATTTGTGTTTAAGTTTTTAAGTGGCTATTCACCCCCCTCTAGCCATCTAAGATCCCAACAGTTCTGTCTATTTAAACGATATGTTCTATTGTAGTGCACCTCTGATGAACGGACTCTATATTCTAGACCTTGAGAGCTCTATCTATAACGTTAGTACCAAGAGGTTCAAATCGAACGATATGAACCACACCTATCTCTGGCACTGTCGCTTAGGTCATATAAATGACAAGCGCTTATCCCACCTCCATAAGGATGGTTTGCTGGACTCATTTGATTTTGCATCATATGAGGTATGCGAGTCATGCCTACGAGGCAAGATGACCAAGACTCCCTTTAGTGGGCACAGCGAGAGAACAACTGATTTGTTAGGACTCATACATAGTGATGTATGTGGCCCTTTCAATGTTGCTGCTAGAGGCGGTTATAGGTACTTCATCACATTTACTGATGATTTCAGTAGATATGGTTATGTGTACTTGATGACACATAAGTCTGAATCCTTTGAAAAGTTCAAAGAATTCAAGAATGAAGTACAGAACCAGCTTGGCAAGAGTATTAAGATACTTCGATCCGATCGAGGTGGAGAATACCTTAGCCATGAGTTCCGTGACTATCTAGCTGAGTGTGGGATTCTATCCCAACTCACTCCTCCTGGAACACCACAGTGGAATGGTGTATTCGAACGGAGAAATCATACCTTATTAGATATGGTACGATCTATGATGAGTCACACAGATCTTCCGACATACCTTTGGGGCTATGCTCTAGACACGGCAGCTTTCATTCTCAACCGAGTTCCATCAAAGGCCGTGATAAAGACACCATATAGGATATGGACTGGGAGAGATGCCTAGGTGTCTTTCATGAGGATTTGGGGCTGTGAGGCTTACGTACGACGTCAAGTCTCAGACAAATTAGGACCCAAATATGACAAGTGCTATTTCATCGGATATCCCAAGGAAACTAAGGGATATTACTTTTACATTCCCAGTCAGCACAAGGTAGTTGTGGCAAAGACTGGGGTCTTTCTAGAAAGGGGCTTTGTTTCTAGAAAGACTAGTGGGAACGCGTTCGATCTTGAAGAAGTTCAAGATGCGAACAATAGCACTGATGCCTCGATGGAAGTTGAACTGGAACCACAAAGTGTTGTGGATGATGTTGTTCCACAAAGAGTTGAGGAACAACAACCAGTTCAAGTAGACATACCTCTTCGCAGGTCTGATAGGGTACGTCGTCAGCCTGAGAGATACTCATTTCTCTTGTCTAACCATGATGACGTTATGCTCATAGAGGATGAGCCTACCACCTATTAGGAAGCTGTGATGAGACCAGATTCCAATAAATGGCTAGAGGCCATGAGATCCGAAATGGAATCCATGTACACCAACCAAGTATGGACTTTGGTTGATCCACCTGAAGGGGTAAAACCCATTGGGTGCAAGTGGGTCTTTAAGAGAAAGACTGACATGGATGGACTTATCTATAAGGGTCACTTGGTAGCTAAAGGTTTCAAGCAGATTCATGGTATTGACTATGATGAAACCTTTTCTCCAGTAGCGATGTTTAAGTCCATTCGGATCATGCTTGCTATTGCAGCCTACCATGACTATGAGATATGGCAGATGGATGTCAAAACAGCATTTCTGAATGGAAACCTGCTCGAGGATGTGTACATGACACAACCTGAGGGTTTTGTAGATCCACAGCATACTAGCAGAGTATGCAAGCTGCATAGGTCCATTTATGGACTAAAACAAGCTTCTCGGAGCTGGAATCTTCGTTTCGATGATGCAATCAAACAGTTTGGTTTCATCAAGAACGAAGATGAGCCTTGTGTCTACAAGAAGGTTGTAGGGGATATAGTTGTCTTCCTCATATTGTATGTGGATGACATACTACTCATTGGGAAGGACATCCCTATGCTTCAGTCTGTCAAGACCTGGCTAGGGAGTTGCTTCTCAATGAAGGACTTAGGTGAGGCATCCCGCATTCTAGGGGTACAGATCTATAGGGATAGATCTAAGAGATTGCTTGGCCTAAGTCAGAGTACATACATTGACAAGGTACTCCTTCGGTTTGCCATGCAGAACTCCAAGAAGGGATTTCTGCCGATGTCACATGGCATGAGTCTTTCGAAGACTCAAGGTCCCTCTTCTAGAGAGGAGAGAGACCGTATGGATCAGATCCCTTATGCCTCAGCCATAGGATCGATCATGTACGCCATACTATATACTTGACCTGATGTCTCGTATGCTTTGAGCATGACGAGCAGATACCAGTCAGATCCAGGTGAAAGTCACTGGATAGCGGTCAAGAATATTCTTAAGTACTTAAGAAGGACTAAAGAATATTTCTAGATATATGGAGGCAATGATGAGCTAGCTGTAAAGGGTTACAGTGATACTAGCTTCCAGACCGACCAGGATGACTATAGATCACAGTCGGGGTTCGTGTTTTGCTTAAATGGTGGTGCTGTGAGCTGGAAGAGTTCGAAGCAGGACACAGTAGCTGATTCTACAACAGAGGTCGAGTATATTGCTGCATCAGAGGTAGCAAAGGAGGCAGTTTGGATCCGCAAGTTCATCACTGAACTTGGGGTGGTTCCTAGCATCGCTGACCCAGTTGAGCTCTATTGTGACAACAATGGAGCTATAGCACAGGCGAAGGAACCTCGCTCACACCAGCGGACAATGTTAAATCATTCCTAGTCGAGTATTAACATTCAGGGACAATGTTAATGCAATAAGACTAGCATATAGGTCAGCTCAATGACATGATCTCACAAGTCATGGATATAGAGATATCAAGCTGACACATGGGTATACATTGGAGAATGTATACTGAATGACCCGCCATGAGAAAGTATCATGGATCGTTATATGAGTATCATATACTTTCTCATGTGGCTATTAGTATGACTATTAGTCCTTAGACCTGAAGTCACCATGGATCCCTACATAAGGAGTTATGTACTTTGGTTTCGTCAAACGTCACCCGTAACTGGGTGGACTATAAAGGCGATTACTGGATATGTAACGAATTATGCAGAGGGATGTGAGTGATGTAGATGGGATCTATCCCTCCTATATGACAGGAGTGACATCGATATTCTTGATAGAGTAAGACCACGAAGTGTATGACCATACCCAAATGAGTCAATATGAGATATTGAGCTCATTTGATTGAGTGAGTCTACTTGGAGTTCAAGATTTAGATTGGTCAGAGGATGACACGGTCTATGCCTCACATTGATCAATCTAGATGTCTAGGATAGAAGGACACTTGTCATATATTGTGAGGAGTCACAATTAGTAGTCACAAGGTGATGTTGGATCTCAACATTTCTTGTAACTTGGGTAGCAATGATGTATTGATAGATGCCGCTCATTGCTTATGTTTCTAAAGGAGTTTAGAAACATTGCCAACGTTACAAGAACCTATTGGGTCACACACAAAGAACAAGTGGGTGGAGATTGGGTTCATATGATGAACCAATTGGATTAAGTTCATATGATGAACCAAGATGATTAGATTCATTTGATGAATCAAATTGGATTAAGAGTAATCCAAATTGGGCTAATTGAGTTGGACTCAAGTTGATTCATGTATTCAATGAGTCTAATTTAGATTATGACTTATTAAATCAACTTAATTTAATGAATTAGATTCATTATATTAAGTTGGCTTGAATCAAATGGTTAGATTAGATCAACCATGGAAGAGATTTGGTCAAGTTTGACTTGACTTGAGAGGGAGAGGAAGAGTCAAGTTTGACTTGACTAATTTCCACATCATTAGTGAGATGGCAAGATGTGGACCAATGATGATGCTCCACATCATCATGGTATGCCACATCATGGAGGTTACAAGCCTCCATTCTCATTAATGTGGCCGGCCACATTAAATGAGTAGGAGTTACTCATGTGGCCGGCCACACAAGTGAATGAATGGGAATGAATTTTCATTCATTGGTCTCATTCATTTCATCTCCTTCCTCTAGCCATTCTCTTCTCCCTTTCCTCCTTCTTGGCCGAGAGTTTCAAGCAAGGTGAAGAGGAATGTGTTAAGGTCCAAAGAAAAGGGTGAAGTGAAGGTCAGAAAGGAGGACACCTAGAGGAGTATGTGAGATTCCTTTCCTTTCTCTCTTTTCTCCCTTTTCAAATCCTACCCGAGAGCTCTAGAAAGTGCTAGCACACTTGGGGCTCTCTTCTCCATCCTTTGAGTGTGAGAGACACTCCTTGTTCGTGTGGATATCATTAGAGGAGTGTCTACGTTGACACTCTCGAGATCCGACAATTCCTTGGACGAGCGGGAAAGCGAAAGGGCTCGCTTCGAAGGTATAACTCTCATCTAGTGTAGATCTAGAGTCTTTGAAACTCGTACTCGTATTTTCGTTCGGTTTTTCCTTGCACGGATCCGTTGGCCTTGGGTGATTCGGGGTTTCCGTGACGCGAAAAGCGGTTTTCGCCGCCCGAAGAACCCAACAGCTCTGATACCACTGTTGGGTTTTTCGGGCCGTAAAAACCGCTGTTTGTGTTGTGGAAACCCCGAATCCCATGCCACCGGATCTGTGCGAAGTTATAAAATTTCATAAAAACTTCGTGTACATGTTTTCTAGCCTAGATCTACACTAGATCTACAAGGAAGAGACTTATACCTTTGTAGCGAAGCCCTTCGCGTATCCCGCTCGTCCAAGGTTCGCCGGATCTCAAGGTTGTCAAGTGTACAACCCTCTATGCGTATCCACACGAACAAATGATGGAGAAACTAAACAAAAGGGTGTGCTAGCACCTTTGAAGGTCTCGGCCAAGGAGGAGGAGAGGGAGAAGAAGATGAGAGGAAGAAGAAGATGGGAGTTGCACAAAACAAAATGAAACTCACACAAGCACTAAAGTGGCCGGCCACTTCCAAGAAAGGCTTTTAAACCTCCATGGGATATCAAGAGTCACAACTCTTAATCTCCCTCATGAGGTGGCACACACATGTGCTAGCCTTGATGAGGTGGCACATCATATTTAGCCCCCTTAATGCCAACTCAGAAATGAGGTGGCAAATGGTCAAGTCAAATGTAACGCCCGCCCTCCCACTACTTAGGAGGGACGGGGTTATTTACAATCATACGTGCATGCATACATATAAAATCATGGCAGCGGAAACAGTTATTTATTTATTTATTTTTTCTACACTAATCATCATGCTTATCATATTGAACATGTAGACATACTGGTATTCATGCATACAACTTAATTAATATCAACTACTTGAAACATGATTCATGATATCATAAGCATACTAGCATGAAACATGGAGAACATAAGTGCATATCTATCCATACTAGTTCAAGTACTATCAAAGCATAAAGACAACACATGGTTCATATACAAACTTAGAACATAAAAAAGTCTCAATTGATAACATAAGTTTAATCAACTTAACAAAAATCTAATACACCATTTAAGAACTAAACACATAGAAGTCAAACATCACTTTGTAAGGGATCATGTAACTAGGGGTGATATTGTATTTGACTATGTTAAGGTCAAGTTAAACCTAGCAAACATCTTTACTAAATCCTTACCTGAACTTCAGTTCAGTACACTTAGAATATAATTAGGTATGTGGGCAGTCGAATAGATTGCTTTATAACTTATCTTTAAGTTTCTAATTTATACTTTAAAAATCTATTTTCAAAATTTTTGGTTTTTAAAATTAATATATGTTTTCAACTTTAAACCCTATCTTTCTAAAACTAATATTTTTAAATTGAGCTATGGACTTAGACTAGGTTTTTACCTTAGACAACATGATCATATAGTTTTAGGCAGTCAATATCTCACAAGCACACTAGAACTACCTTATGATTGAAAACACTTGGAAAGATGTGAGATACTTAGGACCTTGCTTGAACTTCAGAATACTTATATCTATGCATCAACATAAGTCTGAGTGAAAAATACCAATTCAAATTGATCAAGTTAAGTCATCCTTCTTAGTTAAACTAGTTGGATTACTTAACTTGACTAACTAAGTGAACTTGTAACTCCCCACCCTCCTCACCACTAGACTGTGAGGGCGGAGCGCTACTGGACTACTAACTTTACTTAACTATCCTTGTTCACATGTTGATAGTAATTCCTAAAACTCTCGGAGAACTCAAAACATACAATTAACTAGCAGCGGAAGACTAAATGACTCATCTAATACATTCTACTCAACTCTTTGTTAATAAATGAAAATCTTAATAAATTCTTATGCTAGGTCCCAAGGCTTCTATAGTCCAGGCATCACACATCCATCCGCACCTCCTTGTCGTCTTCCTTTGCTATAACTTTTCCTTTCCTTTATCTGCAGTAAGAGAAATGCAACTATAAGCAAAATTACTTAGTAAGCGCTATCTAACTCACAAAACTTGAATATGCATGTAATTGGAAGAAATTTAAAACTAAATGCTCAGAAAGAAATACTACTCATACTCAATTAACAGCAAAGGAAACAAAGCATACTGGAATGCTAAACATGTAAAGCAAATCTAAACAAACACGCTAGCATAAATGGAAACTAGACTTGCTGGATTTTAAGACATCCTTTAATACTTTTATACTTATATGAAACTTATTTTACTTGTTCAAAAACTTATTCTTATAATACTTGAAAATAATAATCAACTTTCTTCATGGGCCCGACAACTGTACTTGCTATGCGTGCATCCCTAACTAGACCCGAGATAGCTGGTCCCGAATCTAGTAGGGTTTACTAGGTTATCTAAACCTAGGGACGACTATGGGAGCCCAACCCAAGGACAACTAAGAGTCCAGCACAGTGCCACTGATAAAAGTAAAATACTGATTTATAAACTGATTTATCTTAATTACTTCTTCTTTAAATGCCTTGGCATTTTAACGAGCATCTTGTGTGCCAAAATCCCTAAAGTCTTGACTTTGGGATCTACTTAAGGTCTTAGCCTTTTTCTTTCTTTTCTTTATCTTTCTTATACTTGTTAATACCTCTAATAAAAGAATGCTTCTTTAAAAATTGAAATATTTAAACTAATTCTAACTTTGAAATGCATAAACAAAAATCTACATACTATGCTAATCAAAATTCTGCATACTATACTAATCAAGATTCTGCATTCTATGCTACACTATTTCTGCATACTATGCAAACATAAATTCTGCGCTATAATACTTAACCAAACTGTATTATAATCTTTTTCTTTAAAAATTGCACTATAAGTTTCACCAAAAATCTGCACTACAAGTTCCACCAAAAATCTGCACTATAAATTCCACCAAAAATTTGCACTAAAGGTTCCACCAAAAATCTGCACTATAAACTTTACCAAAAATCTGCACTACAAGTTCCACTAAAAATTTGCACTATAAACTTTAAAGAAATCTGCACCATAAGCTCTTAAGAAATCTGCACTACAAGCTCTAAAGAAATTTGCTATAAAGAAATCTGCATTTTAAGCTCTAAGAAATCTGCACTACAAGCTTAATTAAAATCTGCACTATAAGCTTACATAAAAATATGCACTATAAGCTTAATTAAAATCTGTACTATAGGCTTAATCAAAATCTGCACTATAAGTTTAAATAAAAATCTGTACTATAAGCTTAATTAAAAATCTGCACTATAAGCTTAATTAAAATCTGCACTATAAGCTCTTAAGAAATCTGCACTACAAGCTCTAAAGAAATTTGCTATAAAGAAATCTGCACTACAAGCTTAATTAAAATCTGCACTATAAGCTTACATAAAAATATGCACTATAAGCTTAATTAAAATCTGTACTATAGGCTTAATCAAAATCTGCACTATAAGTTTAAATAAAAATCTGTACTATAAGCTTAATTAAAAATCTGCACTATAAGCTTAATTAAAATCTGCACTATAAGGTTAATTAAAATCTACACTATAGGCTTAATTAAAATCTGCACTATAAGCTTAATTAAAATCTATACTATAAGTTTAATTAAAATCTGCACTATAGGCTTAATTAAAAATCTGCACTATAAGCGCTTCTCATGCTTCGAATTCAAGAAGAACAAAGGTCCGAAACTACTCCTACTGCAGGTGAGAAGCACTTACCTTTGCGTTCTTGGGCTTACAACCGGAAAGAAAACTTCTAGGGTTTACGGGAATTGCAAGCTTCGACCCCTCCTTCGTGCTCACGGTTTCCCCTTGACGAAAGGATCACAACCATGTGAAGATCTCCCGGAAATCTCCCTTGGCTGGCCGCCGGAGAGGAACCCTAGATCCCCCCCTTTTTTCCTTCACCCAAACAGGAGACGTTGTGCCGCCGGGAGAGAAAAGGAGAGGAGAGGTTTAGGTTTTGGAAAATAATCCCTAAGTTCTCCCTTTTTATAACTTAATATTTCTGTTAAATATCTTAAATAAATTTGCTACCTTTTCTAAACAGACAAATCCAACATCAACTTATCCATTTTATAATCCAATATTCTGTTAACTATCTTAAATAAATTCGCTACCTTTTCTAAACAGACAAATCCAACATCAACTTATCCCTTTTATAATCCAATATTCTGTTAGCTATCTTAAATAAATTCGCCACCTTTTCTAAACAGACAAATCCAATATCAACTTATCCCTTTTATAATCTAATATTCTGTTAACTATCTTAAATAAATTTTGCTACCTTTTCTAACCAGAACCGCTTGCTTGACCACTTGGTCAGCTGGATTTTCTTAAGGCTTGGTTCGGCTGGAGGTTGCAGGTTCGAATCTCGGCTAATTTTCTTTATTTTTTACAACTTGTTTCTTTTGGTAAAAATACCAAACGAACTCAAAAAATTGCATAAAAATACTCTAAAAATTTCTAAAAATCTCTAGAATTTTTCTAAAGCATTTATAAATATTTTTAAGTACTATTAGGACTCGAAATGAGGAAATTTGGGTTATTACAATTCCCCATACCTTATAAAAAGTTCATCCTCGAACTTAGAATAATTCCGGATATTTCCGTCTCATACTGTCCTCACGCTCCCAAGTAACTTCCTCATGCTTCTGGTTCTGCTAGATGACCTTCACTAGTGGTACTTCTTTGTTCCTTAGTCTCTTAACTTTCCTATCCACTATCACCCATAACTTCTCTGTCCTTTTTGTTCTCTTGTACTCGGTCCTCAGTACAAGCGGTACGAGGATGTCCTCTTCTTGACATCTAGTTATGTAGAAAGAAACTAAGCAGAATTCTTAACTTTATAAAAACTTCTAAACATCTCCCTATTCTGTACATATAATCTAATACTTCTAAGGATTTCTCTTTACTGTAAAGAATAAAGAAAGCATACTAAAAATTTTTTTTAAATACTTTCTTACTTGAAGACGGCAAGGTTGGTGCTATTGTGTAATGTTGGAGAATAGGAACTGCTCTGATATCAACTTGTAACTCCCCACCCTCCAAACCACTAGACTGTGAGGGCGGAGCGCTACTGACTACTAACTTTACTTAACTATCCTTGTTCACATGTTGATAGTAATTCCTAAAACTCTCAGAGAACTCAAAACATACAATTAACTAACAGCGGAAGACTAAATGACTCATCTAATACATTCTACTCAACTCTTTGTTAATAAATGACAATCTTAATAAATTCTTATGCTAGGTCCTAAGGCTTCTATAGTCCAGGCATCACACATCCATTCGCACCTCCTTGTCGCCTTCCTTTGCTATAACTTTTCCTTTCCTTTATCTGCAATAAGAGGAAATGCAACTATAAGCAAAATTGCTTAGTAAGCGCTATCTAACTCACAAAACTCGAATATGCATGTAATTGGAAGAAATCTAAAACTAAATGCTCAGAAAGAAATACTACTCATACTCATCTAACAGTAAAGGAAACAAAGCATACTGGAATGTTAAACATGTAAAGCAAATCTAAACAAACACGCTAGCATAAATGGAAACTAGACTTGCTGGATTTTAAGACATCCTTTAATACTTTTATACTTATATGAAACTTATTTTACTTGTTCAAAAACTTATACTTATAATACTTCAAAATAATAATCAACTTTCTTCATGGGCTCGACAATTGTACTTGTTAGGCGCGCATCCCTAACTAGACCCGAGATAGCTGGTCCCGAATCTAGTAGGGTTTACTAGGTTATCTAAACCTAGGGACGACTATGGGAGCCCAACCCAAGGACAACTAAGAGTCCAGCACAGTGCCACTGATAAAAGTAAAATACTGATTTATAAACTGATTTATCTTAATTACTTCTTCTTTAAATGTCTTGGCATTTTAACGAGCATCTTGTGTGCCAAAATCCCTAAAGTCTTGACTTTGGGATCTACTTAAGGCCTTAGCCTTTTTCTTTCTTTTCTTTATCTTTATTATACTTGTTAATACCTCTAATAAAAGAATGCTTTTTTAAAAACTGAAATGTTTTAAACAAATTCTAACTTTGAAATGCATAAACAAAAATCGTCATACTATGCTAATCAAAATTCTGCATACTATACTAATCAAGATTCTGCATTCTATGCTACACTATTTCTGCATACTATGCAAACACTACAACAAAAACCTTCATAGACATCGGTTTTCCACCGGTGTCTATTTGATTTTCTACCGATGTCTATGAAGCCGATGTTAAAAGTTTGCCATTTTCGATATCGGGTTAAAACCGGTGTAGTATCACTTAACGACATCAGTCTTCGAACCGGTTATTAACCGGTGTAGTATCACTTAACGACACCGTTTCATTAACGGTGTAAAACCGATGTAATATTGTATGTTAATAACACCAGTTTTGGCAGTGGTAAATGACCGATGTAATATTAGTTTATAACACCGGTTTTACATCTTTGGAAAACCGATGTAATATGTATATTTTTTAACAGCACAAATTTAATTTTAAAACCGACAATAACAAAAACAAATACACAAATATTCACAAATTGTACAAATATTCTTCATTCAATAATATCCATAAAATACACAAATATTCACAAATTATATAAATAATCTTCTTACAACAATATCCATAAAATACCCAAACATTCTTTTTACATCAAAAGCTAGCTAATAGATATCAAAATCAAAGTATAACATTCTTTTAACACATCAAGGTACAACTGTCTCAAATGTAATCTAGCATGCATTCAGCCCACTCGAACCGCACTTCATCAATTTCAACTCTGGAGTACTTGAGATTTGTAAACTGTAAAAACACATAAATCCACCATATGTCAAATAACTAAAACAAATGTGTACATGTATCAAATAAAATAGAATACTGAGTTTTTAAAGGCTGCTGTGGAAGATAACAAATATAACAGTGAAGGAAGCATAGAAGAACAAAGAAAATGTTCATAGTTAACAAGCAAATGAAGAGATATACTATTTATTGTACTACCTCTGATGCCATCTTCCAAATCTCATAAGCAAGAATTCAACTGTGCCCTTTGTATACACATGGCTAATAGACATAATACAATAAGGAGCAAAAGCTATAAAATTCACCATCACCACGCAATCAATGAAGCAGACAAACACAAGGTGGGTTGATATGCAGTGAAAGTGTTAATTAAGTGGAACTGCAGCAAATTACCTATTTCTATGTTGCATCATCAGTACAGTTAGCCATGTGCATGAAGATGGGGGTCTAAAAGTGTATATCTGGTTAAGTAGTTTCTATTACTGGCTTTTACTGTAACAGATCAACTGAAAAGTGTATATCTGGTTAATTTACAAGTAATGAAGTATTCACAATCAGGAAGCTATTTAATGGTCTTCTTTCTTATCAAGAGCAGGGAATTTTCTTGATGCAAACTAGCCAATTACTGTAATCATAGGGCACAAGGTCACAAAACTCAGAAACATCGATTATGATAGGACGCTGAGATCCTAAGCAGCAATTTTACTTCAGAAAAACCTTGGAAACGATCCCAAATTCAAGAACATAAAGATCCTAACATATCACACTTACATCCGTCAACTCTGCCTTACAGCACAGCGGACAACAAGAGTGGTGCATGGTCGCCAATTGCACTAGTGAAGGTTCTCCTCTCTTTTTCTCTCAAATTTGATTGGCTGACTATTTATCCTAAAAGCTAAGTTGTTAGGAAAGAGAGAAAGAGACTAATATATACATTGATATCCTTAATAATCTCCATCTCTTTCTCCAATTCTAATTCCCTCTTTTCGGCCACTCTAGTTACTTTTGAGGGCATTTTTACTAGACTTTGGTTGGCTATTACTGATCTTATTCTTAAGCCAAACCAGCTGATTAGATTGACAAATATTCATTTATGAATCTCTAGTAGCACAATCGAAATCTGATTAAAGACAACCTTAACAGATTGTCCACACTCCAGATTCTACGAACCACCAGATTGTCAATTGAAGCAAAAAAAAGAAACATGATAGCATCTAATAAAGTAGGGTCATACTTGATGGTAGATGTACAAAAAAAAATTGGTTCTCAAAATTCAGAAAATACACTTAAACAATAAAAAAAAACTTAGTTTAGAGTCACAAAATGAACCTTTTGATATGAAACAGGAGCCCAACATTTAAACAATCAAAATAAGGATTAGTATTGATTACCCATTTATCTTAATAGGTTAGGTTAAATTCGAGTATCAATGTGTTAGATATTTAGAGGAAGTTGAGCAGGTTCAAAAAATGTAATCAATCCTTTAATCCTAAGGCCCCCATTTAAGATAGCTTATCCAGCCACTCTACTCACTGCATCTCCTAATCTCTAATTCCTTTCTTCTTAGGCAATCATTTAGTCTCCAACTAGTATCTGGTTTGTAACAAAAGCATAGCATTCGGTTTGTATAAAAAAAATCATTGTAACAAAAGCATAGCATCCGGTTTGTATCAAAAAATCATAGCAAGCACCAGGGGAACTAAATCGAAATTATCAAAATCACCAGGGGTAAATATTGTATTATTACCATTGCTGGAAGTGAATCCTTGTGGTCAACTCCAAAATTTTCAATTATATCTTTCATATATCGCATGATATAAAAACCACATTGCTCCGCATCCGGTTGTTGAGGAGCCTATGTTAGAAAAGAAATATTGGAATAACTCCTTCAAGGATAGTGAAACAGTTGCTAATCAAAAGGACATACCTTGACAACTACCCATGTTGGTTGTTTTTTCCCTTTCCTTCCAGCCTCCGCATTATACATTTTCAAGGCCCTACATGCATATAACCCGTGGGAATTGTATTCCCACATCAAAATACTTACATGTTTCAACAAAGGTAAGAAAAGAAGCCAAAAAACTTACATGTTGACAACATATTTCCAATCTTGATCACGAATGCGGTGACTAAGAGGATCCAACAAAAAAATAATCTCCTTCTCAACATTGATGATAGTCAAAATCCAGTGAAAACTACACAAAGAAATATAATTAGTGTATATATGCATCTTGCAAGTTCTCAAAATATGCAAGTGAGAGTGATATATAATGTTGTTCTTACTCACCCAACGTTGCATGGCACAACAACCAATTGACCAGATGAGGCACCAATTAGCCTACTGCTTAAGTAACAAGCCCTTTTATTCAACTGTTCTTGGATGAAATCTCTATTCTGATTTCTTGATGCTACATATTCCACAGGCACTAGATCCACCAATCTGAAATCCTGCAGCAACATCTTTTCCTGCATCTTTCTATATAGATGCCTACAATTGGAAAATATCCCAAAAAAAATGATGAAATCTAAATTAATGAAACATATAAATAAAGTCCAATTCAATTGAAAGCTTACCACATATACACAACTATGCAAGTGTCTGTGATTGGCTTCAATTCACAAAAGGGAAATATGCCATCGCAATTAACTTGGACTGTGTGCTCCATGCCAAATACATCAGGAACTAAATCCAAAATCACATTCTCTGTTTCATCAAGACGCTGAAAATAACTATATAAGATGTGTAAGGGTCTTGGCACATTGGACGATTGTAACTTCTTCTCTTGTCTGTTGTCAACTTGTTTCTTCCTGGTCTTCTACATATGTAGATGCAACCATATATATATTAGATATGTGACATACTTTAAATGTACACAAAATTTAGACAACACTTTATCACATTTACCTCATCCTGCATGCTGATTAAGTGCACAGGCCAAGCCACATGGCCACCTACAGCATCCCCAATACTCTGACATGCAGACGGGATTGCAACAGGCAGTGGTGCTGATTGATCAATTGCTTTATCAATGGCAATCCTCATGCAATTCACGGGTAATGGAACATCATCAATAAAGTTGCCAGGTCCATTAACAGAGACAATTGTCCCATATGCAACAGTCTTGTCGTTAGGCTGCAATAACAACATCACTGCTTTTCCCTATAAGACAAACAATTTATGAATCTTCAACAGATAGTGCTTTACAAGATTCATTAGATACTAACGATGGGAAAATAATATCAACATGAAATATATATTTAACCTGTAAAGCCGAATCCTTCTCAATAACTTTCACATCATCATCATCATGTTCTTCTAGGCCTTCATTTGAGAGGCGCCTATGACGTTCAACTTCAGGTTTTATATCGAGGAGGCATTGTGGTTTAACTGAGCAGCTACCCTTCTCCTCACTCTCAAATTCTCGACCAGAAAGTTTCAACACCATTGCTTCCAATTTTTCTATTCTGTCACCTTGATCAGAAAACATAGATTTTGCCTCCTTAAACTCTTTCTGTTGCCTTTCATAGGCAGCCTTATCAATTTGCACCTTCCCTCTAGCAAGCTTGAAGAAGGATGATGGAGTGACATTTGCTCCTATGCCTCTCACACGTCCACCATGTTCGTTAGAATTCAAGGCCTTCGTGAGAATATCCTCAAATGGTTTGGTAAAGGGCATCTTACCATCCTTCTTTTGGACAATATAATCATCCTGTCATGCATCCAAATACAATAACTTTAAATATATGCATATATCTTATATGTACAAAATAAGCAATTTATGTATACTTTTGCTTACAATCTTATTCACTGTTTGCTTCAACTCATCGCCAACAAATTCCCCAGCTTTGTTGAGCCGCCCTTTCTTCCAGAGGATGGCTCTGTTTATCTCTTCGTCATCACATAAAACACTGGACTGATACCAAAAACCACATGAAGTCAACATACTCAACACCAACTATGACAACCATAAGTAGGAATTTATTAATGTTAACTAAATACTTACTATTTCTTCAGACAAACCCGCATATCCTTTTCGAGAAAGACGATGAGGGTATAAGTTTGCCTTGCTTCTTTGACTTTGTAATTCACTTTTCCTCTACATAGTGATAGATGAATTATAACCACATATATCAACTAGAATTTAAAAAGACCACCTTAAAAAACTTACTATAAAGTCTTCAGACATCCGATTAATCACAAAACTACTCCAATCTTCACGTGAAATGCAATGCCCTTGAGGTACCTTATTGAGAAGCTTCGGATTATTTCTATTTGGCTGGATGAATGTCCTGGTGAGGTGAGTTTTATACTGACGCTACTTGGTGTTTGCAGAGATCAAATACCCATTCCTCCATTTTGGGTCCAGTTGGTATGCCAACTACACAAACAAATATCTTAAGTATATAAATAAAAGAACAGAAAAAAATGCTTCACATAAGAAAGTTTCATGTAACTTACATTGACAGATTCCCATATCATGTTCTTAACTTCATTCGACACTTGCTTCCAAGAGTTGTAATTAATATTAACTTTTTCCCGAGCAAGCACACCAATAAAACTTTGCAATTCAGAAGCCTTTTGGCCAACTGGCTGTCCATACTCATTAAATTTGACACTTTGTTTGACTCCCTGAATCCTTTGAACAACAAGCTTATTCATTTGTGTACGATCTCTTTTTGATCTTGCTGTTTGGGCCGTCCCATCTGATCCTATGTCCTGGCTATCCTCAGCACCCTCTTTTTGATCTTGTTCTTTGTCTTTTGCATTTGTGTGTGAATACTTATCATCATGTGCTAAATTGGCCTTTTTTCTAGTGTTCATTGTGTCGAAAACCTAATCATAACAGTGAGAATTTGAAATAGAGCAGAGCATATCATTCAAAATCACAACAAAATAAACATTCGTATATTTAAAAAAAAAAACTACTACCAAACAATTAACCAAAGTTACCAAAATAAAGTTAATAGTCACATATATAAACCATAAATAAAGTTACCAAACTAAAAATTCTCATTGTCAACCCAAATCCCATCACAATCTCCACGAATACAGGATGGTTCATTGTCATCAGTTTCGTCAATATCCATTGATGGCATCCCTTTTGTGAAGCATTGGTAGTGGATTGAAGGATCTCCCAACTTATCATCAGTGATGTATTCAAAATACTCTCTATTTGTAGTTGAAAGTACAATAGACCATGTGGGATCTTGAGGGTCTTCTACATAAAATACTTGCTTCGCTTGAGTACCCAAGATAAATGGGTCAGATTTGAATCCCATTCTCTTAAGATTTACCAAGGTGAAACCATTATCATCTACTCTAATACCAGTGTTATTCTCTACCCAATCACACTTAAACATTGGAACTCGAAAATCATGGTAATTGAGTTCCCATATTTCTTGTATCACACCATAATACATCATGTCTGATATAATTGGATTCTTATCCTTTGAACTTGCAACTTGCATTGTTTGTGCGAGCAAGCTTACACTCGAGTTTTGAATAACTATAACATTATCACGTTCTTTCGTGTAATAAGTGACCCCATCGATCATATAACTAGAGTATTTTAGCACTTGCTTGCTAGGCCCATTTGCCAACAGCTTCACTTTTTCTGATAATTGATTGGAGGAAGATGATGTTGTATTTGTAACCTACAATTCATCATAAGGGGGGTTAATTATTAAAAGTCTTAAAGTTCTTGTGTTCAATAATAAACATGCTAATATTTATGGTACTTACATGTTCATGGAACCAAGAAATAAAACTTCTGTGGTGTTTATCTTGTAACCACTTTGCACCTTTAATAGGAAATTTTTGCTTCAAGTGTGTCATATGTTCCCTAATCAAAAAATTTTGAAGAGATTAATCAGATATTTTTTTAAACAATTTCAGGAGATTATTACTGAATTAGAGGGCTTACACAATGTAAGGATCAACCTCAGCTTCATTTTCCAATACATACCGATGTGCTTGTTCCCACTCATCGTGACAACAGAAGTGCACCTTGGCACCTGACAAGGACTTAGTGAGTATTGTTTCACGATGCTTTGATGGAATCCCTATCGTGTTCATATTAGATAGAAATTCTGAGCAAAACTCTACAACTTAAGCAATATAACATTCAGCCATGCATCCTTCTGGTCGATTTCTATTCCGCACATAACCTTTCAATGTTTTCATATATCTTTCAAATGGAAACATCCATCTATACCAAACTGGTCCACACAACTTGACCTCACGCATGAGATGAACTGTTAAGTGAACCATTATATCAAAAAATGAAGGTGGAAAATACTTTTCAAACAGACACAACGTCATCACAATTTCTATTTGTACTTTATCCAACTTTGAGGCATCTATTACTTTGTTACATAACACATTGAATAAGAAACAAAACCTTGTGATAGCATTTCTGACATGCTGGGTAGAACACCACGGATGGCAATTGGAAGCAAATGTTGCATAAAGGTGTGGCAGTCATGTGATTTAAGACCAACCAATTTTAGGTCCATCATTGAGACAAAGTTTTTGATGTTGGAGGAGTAACCCGTGGGAACCTTAATTCCGAACAATGAATTACAAAGTCTTCTTTTCTCATCCTTGCTTAATGTATAACTGTAACGCCCGCCCTCCCTGCTAACCCTAAGGGACGGGGCTACGATACTCCATGTACAGATTTTTCTTTTTAAAACAGTGGAAGACTTAAAATAATTTTCTTAGTTTAATAAAAACTTTTCTTTTGTTTTTCTTTTCATCAAATCCAAACTACACTATCACGGCATCAATAACATGATATCAAAATTAGTAGAAACATAACATCAAGTCACACATACGGTACTACAATTCATGATACCAAAGCATAGTTCTTTAAAAGTTTTTAAAGCAGGTTCTTATTTGGTTGCCTAGCCACTGCCACACACATCTCCTGGCCTCTCCTGCTGCTCCTTTAGCTCATCCAGCTTTTTCCTTTATCTGTGGTACAAGGAAAGTAAGCTATGAGCACTCATGGCTCAGTAAGTTCCTTTCCTACTCACTAAAACCGAAAATCATCACATGATCAAAGAATGTCTCAACATAACATGATCTCAACTAGTCATGGCATAACATATCATACTCTTTAAGCATATCATGCAACATAACAAAATCATAACTAGTCATGGCATATCATCTCTTAAAGCATAGCATGAAACATAACATAATCATATCTAATCATGGCATATCATAGTATCATCATAAGGTGGCATGACATATCAAGCTCTTAAAGCATAGCATGAAACATAACATAATCATATCTAATCATGGCATATCATAAATCATAGCATCATCACAACATGATCATAAGGTATATGCAATATGATTTTGAAAACATGTATCCGAAAAACATGTGTATGGCTCATGATCTTTAAAACCATTTCTTCTTACATATATACTTGAACATAATATCAACATAATCAGGGCCCCGGCTTGTACCACACATAGATAAATCACGTAGATATGCGCGCTTCCTAAGTATATCCAAGGTAGTAAGTCTTGAATCATACTAGGAACTAGGTCCGGATCACACAGCCATAGACCTAGGGGCGTACTAAGGAGCCCATCCCTTTGTTTTTACTATCCTAGATCAAACAGCCAAAGGCCTAGGGGCTGATTAGGAGCCCACCCTTGGTACAAGCCTTACAAAGTAAAGTAGCATGTATAAAAATGCATCATTTAGTCACATAGCATATCATAGAAGTATGCATCACTTAGGCATACATTATGTCATAAAAGTATGCATCACTTAGGTATACATCATATCATAAATAGTATGCATCACTTAGGCATACATCATGTCATAAAAAGTATGCATCACTTAGGCATACATCATGTCATAAAAAGTATGCATCACTTAGGTATACATCATGTCATAAAAGCATGCATATTTTCACCACATAGCATATCATGAGAGCATGCATATTTTAGGCACATAGCATATCATCAAAGCATGCATATTTCTATCCACATAACATATCATAAAAGCATGCATATTTTAAGCACATAGCATATCATCAAAGCATGCATATTTCTATCCACATAGCATATCATGAAAGCATGCATATTTTAAGCACATAGCATATCATCAAAGCATGCATATTTCTATCCACATAGCATATCATGAAAGCATGCATTTTTTTTTAAGCACATAGCATATCATCAAAGCATGCATATTTCTATCCACATACCATATCATGAAAGCATGCATTTTTTAAGCACATAGCATATCATCAAAGCATGCATATTTCTAAGCACATATCATATCATGGAAAGTATAAATCACAAGCATACATGTTTAAGCATAAGGGTGTATCATGTGATTATACTATCATAAGAAACATGGTAACATAGTTAGCTTGGGTTCTAAGCTTCCTAATCCCTTGGGTTCTTATCATGGCCGAACCCCCTTTAGATCTCAATTTAGGTAAAAACAACCTCCAAGCATGTGGAACCTAAATTATCATCACATCAATTTCATAGGAAGCATTATAAGCATGATTAACTTGGTTTCTAAGTTCTCCAAGTCCCTAAACTTCATGTGGCCGAACCCTATCAGGTGTGAAACAAGGTCCCAAATGTCATGAAAGTATGGAAACCTTAAACCATTTTTATAGCATTTTATTCCAAGTAACATAGTAAGCATATTTGAGCTAGTTCCTAAGTTCTTCAAGCCCTTAACATATGTCATGGCCGAAATTTAACAAGTATTCATTAGGGCTAAAAGCAAGCATACAAGCATGTGAACTTGAACTAACATCATGTATAAATTCATAATAAGGCATCATACAATGGGTATGGCCGAAACTTACCCTAGCCTCATTTTAGGTCATTAAACAACATATAGCATGAGAACTTTGGCTTTCTACTTATCATATTTCATGTAGAGTGACATGAGCATATTTAATTTTTATTCTAGGGCATCTATCCCTTCATGGATGAAACATACAATGGCCCATTTAGGTCATGGAAAAATTATACAAGCATGTGACACAATCAACATATTATCATATTTCCATAAGAAGCATTTTTAACACAATTGGTTTCAATTCTAAGGCCTCTAGGTCATTTAAACCCTACTTGGCCGAGACTCATCAGTGTTTAAATTTGCTTCCAATAGCCAAAAAGCATAGGAAGTCATACAAGTTTCATAGCATGTATAAAGACAAGCATAATAAACATACATGTGAATTGTGTCTTAGGCTTCCTAGGTTTCTTTCCTTTTTCTTTTATTTTTCCCCATGGCCGAAACCTACCAATCTCTAAACTAGGTTTTAAGTGGCCTAAAGCATGGAAAACCTAAGTAAGTTTCATGGCAAAAATTACTAAGAACATCATATACAAATTTGGTTCATAAACAAGCTAGGACCCTTGTGATCTTACATGTCATATATCATGTAACTAAATTCTCTATACCCTAATTAAGTATGAGAGCATTAAACAACTTTCATATCTTAATATCACAGAGGTCTTGAGTATGTTAAAATTTTGTTTAAGCTTTTCTAAGCTATCCATCTTACCATGGCCGAAAATCTTAATGAAGAGTTCATGAATTTCTAGCAATATTCGACATGCAATTCTTTAAGAGAACTCTATATTCTATCATATAAACATGGTTACCTAAATTTAAAGGTCTTCCTAACCCTAAGCTCTTTTTCTTGGCTGAAACATATGAGTGGATTTCTTTTGGTTCCAAGTAACTTTCAAGCAAGAAAAACCAATAAAAGACCCTTAGTAATTCATGGAGGGAATCTTGTACTAGTTTGGTTAAACAATGATTTCCCTAACCTCTTTAAAATATTTTTGGCCGAAATTCTAGGGTTAGGTACTCCTCTGACCAAGCATCATATATGTATAAAAACATGAAGGAAAACCTTCCTACATAGCATAGAAAAATATCATGAAATGAGGACTTGTTTAAACCTTCCTAGATTTGAAAACTCTTCTTTGGACGAATTTTTCTTAAATTCTATTCTAGGTTTTCTAATCCTCATAAAATCCGAAAAGTACATAAAACGCCTTGTACCACAGGTTAGGGGAAGCTTACCTCCTTTTCTCTTGTGGATCTAAGGTGTGGTGATGGAAGAAGTAGCCTCTTCTTCTAGTTCCCTTCCCTTGATTCCCTTGCTAAGTCCTCCTTGTATCTTAGGCTTTCTTAGGAGAAAACCTTGGCTTGGGGCCGAAGATGGAGGAGAGGGGACTGAGGGTTCGGTGAGGGAGAGGGAGGATGAGGGAAAATGAGAGAAAAATAGAATTTTCCCTTTACATCATCCTTTTTTTTTTATATTAAGGGGGAAGAGGTAGCAAAATTGGTTTTTGCTTTCCTTCTCCTTTAACCCATTTTCTATTTTCTTTTATTTATTTTATTTTCTAATTTATTCTCATCATTTATGATGAGAACAAGGGGGAATGAATCCCCTTCATTCTCCATTTAATGTCACGGCAAGAGAGGGAAATGAGAGAGAAAGGGAGGAAGGCAAGTTGCCTTTCTCTTGCTCTTTTCTTGCTTTCTCTTTTTAGATCTTTACTCCTATCTTTATCATACATTCCCTTTCCTTGCTATCAATATCTTCTCTCTATCCCAATTGGTTTCTACTAATTAATTCTATAAATTATAATATAAGAGGTTCAATGTTCAATCCTTGACTACTCCCTATTTTTTATTTCTTTTTATTTCTTTTTGGTTCAACATTCTACTAATATTTTTCTAAGGCAAATTCATCATTCTCTTATTCATCTTAAAAGCTTAGTGGGTGTTACAGTACCCCGTACCTCATAAAAAGTTCGTCCTCGAACTTTAAAATAGTTACATCGGTGGCACTGAACTTTCGGCTGAGTGCATCGGCCACTTTGTTCGCCTTTCCTGGGTGATAAAGAATCTTGCAGTCGTAATCTTTAACTAGCTCGAGCCATCGGCGTTGCCTTATATTCAGGTCTTTTTGCGTGAAGAAATATTTTAGACTCTGATGGTCGGTATAAATCTTACACTGAGCTCCATATAAATAATGTCTCCATATTTTGAGAGCGAAGACCACGGCTGCTAGTTCTAAGTCGTGAATGGGATAATTCTTCTCATGCTCTTTAAGTTGTCTAGAAGCGTAGGCAATGACTTTGCCATCTTGCATGAGTACAGCTCCAAGTCCTGTGATGGAAGCATCGCTGTACATATCGAAGCCTCTGTTGGTTTTCGGGAGAGTAAGAATCGGAACACTGGTCAGTCTCCTTTTTAATTCCGCGAAACTCTTCTCGCAAGCTTCTGTCCATTCATACTTTGTATTTTTCTTGGTGAGGGTTGTCATAGGGGCTGCGATTTTGGAGAAATTCTCTACGAATTTCCTGTAATAACCTGCTAGCCCGAGAAAACTCCTGACTTCGCTAGCATTCCTTGGTCTGTTCCAGTTATTTACAGCTTCGATTTTGCTTGGATCCACCATAACTCCATCTTTGGAGATGACATGACCTAGGAATATTACCCGGTCAAGCCAAAACTCACATTTGGAGAATTTTGCATATAGTTGTTTCTCTTGAAGGATCTGTAGTACAGTATTCAGGTGTTCAGCATGTTCTTCTGGGGTTCTCGAGTAGATAAGTATATCATCAATGAAGATGATTACAAATTTATCAAGATATGCCGTAAATACTCAATTCATCAGGTCCATAAATACTGCAGGAGCGTTGGTTACTCCGAAAGGCATAACTATGAACTCATAGTGTCCATATCGGGTTCGAAATGCTATTTTTGGTATATCATCTGGTTTCACCTTCACTTGATGATAACCAGATCGTAGGTCTATCTTTGAGAAAACGGTCGCACCCTTCAGTTGATCGAACAGGTCATCGATCCATGGGAGTGGGTACCGATTCTTGATCGTCACATTATTCAGTGCTCGGTAGTCTATACACATTCGCATAGACCCATCCTTCTTCTTTACGAACAGCACTGGAGCTCCCCATGGAGAGTGACTAGGACGAATAAGTCCCTTGTCGAGTAATTCGGATAACTGTTCCTGAAGCTCCTTTAATTTAGCCAGAGCCATACGATAAGGTGCCTTTGAGATCAACTGAGTACCAGGAATCAATTTGATCTCGAATTCTATCTCTCTGTCAGGGGCCAACCCTGGTAGTTCATCAGGAAATACTTTTGGATAGTTGCATACTACTCTGACATCCTCTAGCTTCGGGTCTTTGACTTGATTGGTATCAACCACGTGCGCTAGAAACCCCATACATCCTTTGTGCTTTAATAGATGACAATAACTTCTCTGTTCCTTTCGGTTCCCCGTAAAACTCAAACTCTGGTTCATTTTCGGGTCGGAGCATCTTTAACATTAACCGGACCCTTTCTTTTTCGGTACGGATCAGTTCTGGGCACAGACGTGCTAGGCGGTTGAACTTCTTGACGGCTTCGTTAACTGACAGATCACCTTGCCGGAACTCAGTGAACTCGTCATAGTGCTTGTTGGTCACTTGCATATGGAAGAATTTTCTAAGAACTCTATCTCAAAATCTGTCCACTGCATCTGGTTTATTTGTCTTTTCGCCTTTACTCGGTCCCACCACATCCGGGCATCTCCGGTAAGGCAGAACGACGCGCATTTGCCTTCTCGTGTTCAGGCCAGTCCAGTAGTTCCATTATGCTCTCCACGGTCTTGAGCCAGGCTTGTGCATCCCATGGTTCGCAGTTTCCCGAGAATGCTTCCGGCTTAAGCCTTTGCCACTGAATCAGATAGGCCTCTTGTCGGACCATCGGAATAGGGGCTGCCGGGGGTACTGGCGCGACTGTAGGTATTGCCTTGCTGACCCATTAAGGTAGTGATCAGCTGCTGTTGTTCTGTGATCTGATGCTGGAGGTCTGCGACTACCTGTGTCAGGTCTGGTGGAGTCACTGTCCCCTCGGTTCGGGCATTGCGTGTCCTAACCATGTTGATCTAAATAATGACAAATAGACTAGTGTAAGTGGTTATCGTTTTTAGCCAATCTAACGTACTGTTTTGTTTCAATCTATTTGTTCTGGTATTATTCCTAACCTACTAATATGTAATCCTAATCTAAATTATAACTAAAAGCATAGAATAAAGCATCAAACATAAGCAAGCAGAACATGAAACTAAAGCATAAGCATCATAAGGAAAAATAAATAATAGAGTGACAAGCAATATAACATAAAGAAATAAAGCATAAGCAATATAGCAAAGAAAATAAAACATAGGAAATATAACAAGGAAGAAAAATAAAGCATAAGTCATATCACGTGAAACTAAGCATAAGCATATAACAAGAAAATTAAGCATAAACATTCTTACTCGGAGCGGTAAGTCGGAGGCTTGATGTGTGTGTCGTGAGCTGGCAAAAACCTGGCTCTGATACCAACCTGTAACGCCCGCCCTCCCTGCTAACCCTAAGGGACGGGGCTACGATACTCCATGTACAGATTTTTCTTTTTAAAACAGCGGAAGACTTAAAATAATTTTCTTAGTTTAATAAAAACTTTTCTTTTGTTTTTCTTTTCATCAAATCCGAACTACACTATCACGGCATCAATAACATGATATCAAAATTAGTAGAAACATAACATCAAGTCACACATACGGTACTACAATTCATGATACCAAAGCATAGTTCTTTAAAAGTTTTTAAAGCAAGTTCTTATTTGGTTGCCTAGCCACTGCCACACACATCTTCTGGCCTCTCCTGCTGCTCCTTTAGCTCATCCAGCTTTTTCCTTTATCTGTGGTACAAGGAAAGTAAGCTATGAGCACTCATGGCTCAGTAAGTTCCTTTCCTACTCACTAAAACTGAAAATCATCACATGATCAAAGAATGTCTCAACATAACATGATCTCAACTAGTCATGACATAACATATCATACTCTTTAAGCATATCATGCAACATAACAAAATCATAACTAGTCATGGCATATCATCTCTTAAAGCATAGAATGAAACATAACATAATCATATCTAATCATGGCATATCATAGTATCATCATAAGGTGGCATGGCATATCAAGCTCATAAAGCATAGCATGAAACATAACATAATCATATCTAATCATGGCATATCATAAATCATAGCATCATCACAACATGATCATAAGGTATATGCAATATGATTTTGAAAACATGTATCCGAAAAACATGTGTATGACTCATGATCTTTAAAACCATTTCTTCTTACATATATACTTGAACATAATATCAACATAATCAGGGCCCCGGCTTGTACCACACATAGATAAATCACGTAGATATGCGCGCTTCCTAAGTATATCCAAGGTAGTAAGTCTTGAATCATACTAGGAACTAGGTCCGGATCACACAGCCATAGACCTAGGGGCGTACTAAGGAGCCCATCCCTTTGTTTTTACTAGCCTGGATCACACAGCCAAAGGCCTAGGGGCTGATTAGGAGCCCACCCTTGGTACAAGCCTTACAAAGTAAAGTAGCATGTATAAAAATGCATCATTTAGTCACATAGCATATCACAAAAGTATGCATCACTTAGGCATACATTATGTCATAAAAGTATGCATCACTTAGGCATACATCATATCATAAATAGTATGCATCACTTAGGCATACATCATGTCATAAAAGGTATGCATCACTTAGGCATACATCATGTCATAAAAGCATGCATATTTTCACCACATAGCATATCATGAGAGCATTCATATTTTAGGCACATAGCATATCATCAAAGCATGCATATTTCTATCCACATAGCATATCATAAAAGCATGCATATTTTAAGCACATAGCATATCATCAAAGCATGCATATTTCTATCCACATAGCATATCATGAAAGCATGCATTTTTTTTAAGCACATAGCATATCATCAAAGCATGCATATTTCTATCCACATACCATATCATGAAAGCATGCATTTTTTAAGCACATAGCATATCATCAAAGCATGCATATTTCTAAGCACATATCATATCATGGAAAGTATAAATCACAAGCATACATGTTTAAGCATAAGGGTGTATCATGTGATTATACTATCATAAGAAACATGGTAACATAGTTAGCTTGGGTTCTAAGCTTCCTAATCCCTTGGGTTCTTATCATGGCGAACCCCTTTAGATCTCAATTTAGGTAAAACAACCTCCAAGCATGTGGAACCTAAATTATCATCACATCAATTTCATAGGAAGCATTATAAGCATGATTAACTTGGTTTCTAAGTTCTCCAAGTCCCTAAACTTCATGTGGCCGAACCCTATCAGGTGTGAAACAAGGTCCCAAATGTCATGAAAGTATGGAAACCTTAAACCATTTTTATAGCATTTTATTCCAAGTAACATAGTAAGCATATTTGAGCTAGTTCCTAAGTTCTTCAAGCCCTTAACATATGTCATGGCCGAAATTTAACAAGTATTCATTAGGGCTAAAAGCAAGCATACAAGCATGTGAACTTGAACTAACATCATGTATAAATTCATAATAAGGCATCATACAATGGGTATGGCCGAAACTTACCCTAGCCTCATTTTAGGTCATTAAACAACATATAGCATGAGAACTTTGGCTTTCTACTTATCATATTTCATGTAGAGTGACATGAGCATATTTAATTTTTATTCTAGGGCATCTATCCCTTCATGGCTGAAACATACAATGGTCCATTTAGGTCATGGAAAAATTATACAAGCATGTGACACAATCAACATATTATCATATTTCCATAAGAAGCATTTTTAACACAATTGGTTTCAATTCTAAGGCCTCTAGGTCATTTAAACCCTACTTGGCCGAGACTCATCAGTGTTTAATTTTGCTTCCAATAGCCTAAAAGCATAGGAAGTCATACAAGTTTCATAGCATGTATAAAGACAAGCATAATAAACATACATGTGAATTGTGTCTTAGGCTTCCTAGGTTTCTTTCCTTTTTCTTTTATTTTTCCTCATGGCCGAAACCTACCAATCTCTAAACTAGGTTTTAAGTGGCCTAAAGCATGGAAAACCTAAGTAAGTTTCATGGCAAAAATTACTAAGAACATCATATACAAATTTGGTTCATAAACAAGCTAGGACCCTTGTGATCTTACATGTCATATATCATGTAACTAAATTCTCTATACCCTAATTAAGTATGAGAGCATTAAACAACTTTTATATCTTAATATCACAGAGGTCTTGAGCATGTTAAACAACTTTCCTAACTAAGTCCTCCTTGTATCTTAGGCTTTCTTAGGAGAAAACCTTGGCTTGGGGCCGAAGATGGAGGAGAGGGGACTGAGGGTTCGGTGAGGGAGAGGGAGGATGAGGGAAAATGAGAGAAAAATAGAATTTTCCCTTTACATCATCCTTTTTTTTTTATATATATTAAGGGGGAAGAGGTAGCAAAATTGGTTTTTGCTTTCCTTCTCCTTTAACCCATTTTCTATTTTCTTTTATTTATTTTATTTTCTAATTTATTCTCATCATTTATGATGAGAACAAGGGGGAATGAATCCCCTTCATTCTCCATTTAATGTCACGGCAAGAGAGGGAAATGAGAGAGAAAGGGAGGAAGGCAAGTTGCCTTTCTCTTGCTCCTTTCTTGCTTTCTCTTTTTAGATCTTTACTCCTATCTTTATCATGCATTCCCTTTCCTTGCTATCAATATCTTCTCTCTATCCCAATTGGTTTCTACTAATTAATTCTATAAATTATAATATAAGAGGTTCAAGGTTCAATCCTTGACTACTCCCTATTTTTTATTTCTTTTTATTTCTTTTTGGTTCAACATTCTACTAATATTTTTCTAAGGCAAATTCATCATTCTCTTATTCATCTTAAAAGCTTAGTGGGTGTTACAATAACATGCTGGGGGCAAAAATGTCCTTTTCTCCCCTTTTTGTGGTGCTAATTCTCCCCTAATTTTCATATCCACTAGGTCGTTTCTTGCTGCAATTCTATCTTTTGTCTTTCCTGGCATATCAAGTAATGTACCAATCAAACTTTCGCAAACATTTTTCTCTATGTGCATCACATCAATAACATGTCGAACATGCAGATCTTTCCAATACTCAAGTTCAAAGAATATCGATTTTTTTTTCCAGCAGGACTTACCATCATTTTCCTTTGATTGAAAATTTGCTCTAATTTTTCCCCATCGGCATGTAATTCCTTCTACTTTTTTTAAAACTTCATCACCGCTTAGTGGTTTTGGGGCCATAGTAAAGTCTTGTGTCCCATCAAATGCCTTCTTCTACCTTCGATAAGGATGATCTCTACGAAGAAACCGTCTATGACCTGTAAATGACATTTTTTTACTACGTTTCAACCTTTTTGCACAAGTTTCCTCACCACAGATAGGGCATGCTTGATATCCTTTTACAGTGCATCCTGCCAGGTTTCCATATGCCGGAAAATCATTAATTGTCCACAATAGGACAGCTCTAAGCAAGAATCTTTCTTCTCGGTGTGCATCATATGCTTCAACACCAACTTCCCATAATTCTTTTAAATCGTCAATCAAAGGCGCCAAGTACACATCAATGTCATTTCCCGGCTGTTTAGGACCAGAAATCAACAACGTGAGCATCATATATTTTCTCTTCATACACAACCATGGAGGAAGGTTATAGGTGATCATTATAACTGGCCAACAACTATATGTAGAACTCATCAAACTATGAGGATTGATTCCATCAGCTGCTATGGCCAACCTTAGATTTCTTGTCTCAGAAGCAAAATTTGGCCAATTATGATCCACAAGTCTCCAACAAGGTGCATCAGCTGGATGTCGCATATAGGCATCACATACTCTTTTATTAGCATGCCAAATTAACTCCTTAGATATTTCCTTGCTCCGAAACATTCTTTGAAATCTAGGAATAGGAGGAAAGTACCATAAAATTTTTGCAGGGACTCCTTCAATTATCCTAGAATTCTTGGCCAACTTCCACCTTGACAACCCACAAGTAGGACAATCGGTAAAATCCTCATACTTCTTCCAGTATAAGACACAATCATTAGGGCAAGCATGTATTTTCTTATAAGTCATCCCCATTGCACATAAGCTTTTCTTTGCATCATATAAAGATAAAGGCAATTCATTGTCAACGGGAAGCATTTCTCCAAACAAGACAAGTAGTTCAGTAAAACTATTATCACTCCAGCTGTATTTCGCTTTCAAGTTATATAATTGCACAATTGTAGATAACTTTGTAAATTTAGTACACCCAACATACAGGGGTTTCTCAGCATCCTCAAGTAATTTTATAAATTGATCTGGATTCTCTGAACTTTCATATGCAGCGTGTACCATATCTATAGGTTTATCAGCAAAATAGTTTTCACTTTCTCCAGCTGCATCATTCTCTTTCTTTAAATCTCCTAATACAGATTCTTCCCCATGCCATATCCATTTTTTGTATGTTAAGTCTATACCATTATAGTACACATGTGCCCTTATGCTGTTAATATTAGTGTTCCATAGATTGCCACATTTCGTACAAGGACAAGGTATACTAGTAGGATTAGTAGCATGTTGCAGCGCAACTTGCAAGAAAGATTCTAGTCCAAGTTCAAACTCATTTGATAATCTATCCTTTGCCATCCATGCCTTGTCCATTTTGTTGTACTAATGAATCTAAAATCAATCAAAAATATCAAGACAATTACAACAATGAGCCAAAATTCTTAATCCATCATTATACAAATAAATTAACTATGCGGGTCCTCCAAGAAACCAACTACGCTTACCAAGAAAAGGATACGAATACATTTCATAAACCAGAAACCAACTACTTCATCATTATACCAATAAATTTTAAACCAGAAACCAACTACTTCATCATTATACCAATAAATTTCTAAACCAGAAACCATGACATTTCAGTGAAAAAAATTAGCCTAGACATAAAAGAAACTTGATAGTTCAAGGATTACATAAAACCAACTTAGCAACAGGAACTAACAACTCCTCAATCTATCAAACAAAAATGATAAAATCAACTCAAGGTAGTGTTTGAGGAAATTCATCAAACACATTGCATGCATCAATCAATTAATACTTGCAAACAAGAGATCAAGAAGATGCAACTGTCGAAGATGAGGAAGAAATTCAGTAGCGATGATGTATAAAGGAAAAATTACCGGAATGTGAAGAAGGACTCGAGCGGTGGCAGTGAATGCTGGACCGGAGATAGATGAAGCAAAAACTACTGGAATGCGAAGAAGGCCTCCTCTTCTCAACCAAATGGAGGAGTTGGAGGAGATGCGGTGTGGTTGGACGGAGAAGCAAGTTCGTCGTGTCTTGATCCTGATCGGGAGAGGATCTAGGAAGGGGGAAGAGGGAGATGAGGTTGAGAGAGATGGTTGGAGGTTTAGGTTTAGGCTGAGAGAGATGGTCGGATGGTCGGAGGTTTAGGTTTAGGCTGAGAGAGATATCTCAGATTAGGTTTACGCGAGAGATGTCGCGCGGAGGAACGGGCGGGATAAAGATTTAGGTTTGGAGGGAACATCACAGTGTGCAGATTTTGGTTTGTGGGGAAATTAAAATATTTTATTTTGGTTCATTAACATCGGATTTTAAAAACTGATGTTAAAATCGATGTCTATTAACGAAAAAAAGAGCGCTCATAGACATCGCCTAAAAAACCGATGTCTATGAGCGAAAATCTGCGCTCATAGACACCGATTTTTAAAAAAATCGGTGTAAAATACTCAAAGACATCGGTTTTAGCCTAAAACCGTTGTTGTTCCACTGATGTCTATGAGAGATTTTGTTGTAGTGAAACATAAATTCTGCACTATAATACTTAACCAAACTGCATTATAATCTTTTTCTTTAAAAACTGCACTATAAGTTCCACCAAAAATCTGCACTACAAGTTCCATCAAAAATCTGCACTATAAATTCCACCAAAAATTTGCACTACAAGTTCCACCAAAAATCTGCACTATAAACTTTACCAAAATTCTGCACTACAAGTTCCACCAAAAATCTGCACTATAAACTTTAAAGAAATCTGCACCATAAGCTCTTAAGAAATCTGCACTACAAGCTCTAAAGAAATCTGTTATAAAGAAATCTGCATTTTAAGCTCTAAGAAATCTGCACTACAAGCTTAATTAAAATCTGCACTATAAGCTTACATAAAAATCTGCACTATAGGCTTAATCAAAATCTGTACTATAAGCTTAAATAAAAATCTGCACTGTAAGCTTAATTAAAAATCTGCACTATAAGCTTAATTAAAATCTGCACTATAGGCTTAATTAAAATCTGCACTATAAGCTTAATTAAAATCTGCACTATAAGCTTAATTAAAATCTGCACTATAGGCTTAATTAAAAATCTGCACTATAAGCGCTTCTCATGCTTCGAATTCAAGAGGAACAAAGGTCCGAAACTACTCCTACTGCAGGTGAGAAGCACTTACCTTTGCGTTCTTGGGCTTACAACCGGAAAGAAAACTTCTAGGGTTTGCGGGAATTGCAAGCTTCGACCCCTCCTTCGTGCTCACGGTTTCCCCTTGACGAGAGGATCACAACCATGTGAAGATCTCTCGGAAATCTCCCTTGGCCAGCCGCCGGAGAGGAACCCTAGATCCCCCCCTTTTTTCCTTCGCCCAAACAGGAGACGTTGTGTCGTCGGGAGAGAAAAGGAGAGGAGAGGTTTAGGTTTTGGAAAATAATCCCTAAGTTCTCCCTTTTTATAACTTAATATTTCTGTTAAATATCTTAAATAAATTCGCTACCTTTTCTAAACAGACAAATCCAACATCAACTTATCCCTTTTATAATCCAATATTCTGTTAACTATCTTAAATAAATTCGCTACCTTTTCTAAACAGACAAATCTAACATCAACTTATCCCTTTTATAATCCAATATTCTGTTAACTATCATAAATAAATTCGCTACCTTTTCTAAATAGACAAATCCAACATCAACTTATCCCTTTTATAATCCAATATTTTGTTAACTATCTTAAACAAATTTTGCTACCTTTTCTAAACAGAACCGCCTACTTGACCACTTGGTCAGTTGGATTTGCTTAAGGCTTGGTTCGGCCGAAGGTTGCAGGTTCGAATCTTGGCTAATTTTCTTTATTTTTTACAACTTGTTTCTTTTGGTAAAAATACCAAACGAACTCAAAAAATTGCATAAAAATACTCTAAATTTTTTTAAAAATCTCTAGAATTTATCTAAAGCATTACTAAATATTTTAAAGTGCTATTAGGACTCGAAATGAGGAAATTTGGGTTGTTACAGAACACTACTATCTTATTATAGCTAGCTAATAACTAAAGATTAGACACTTCTTTTAAGGAAAGTAGATGATTATTTTAAATATCTTTTTAAAACTTATTTTTATTTTTTACATGCTTAGACTCTAGATTTATACTAATGCTATTAACTTTACCTAATTTTGAAGTCAACTGTCCCCTCAAACTTAAAGCACTTACTTAAAACAAATTACCTAAAAAATATTTCATTTCGACATTAATAAAGGGGGATGAATTTCAAATCATTGAAATTTTATTACAAAGAGTTTTTGAAAAATACTCTTAACTTATTCAAAGTTTTACAAAGAACATTACTTATTTTTTTGATATATGTTAAAAGGGGAGAAAAAGAGAATTAAAAGTTAAGTATATATTTTTTAAAAGCAAAGTAACCAAAGTTACATTTTAAAAGAAGGTTTAAAATTAAGTTTTTTTTTAAAGTTAAATTGCTAAGTTGCTAGTTTTCAATAGTTAAATTCCTTTTAAAGCTAAGTATTTTTCAGAGAGACTCTTTTCAAAGCTAAGTATTTTTTTTTTCAAAAAGAAAAGAAGAAAAGCTAAGTATTTTTTTTGAAAAGAAAATTAAGCACTATTTTTCAGGGGAAGTTTAAAGTATAAGTTTTTGGAAACCTTAACTTAGAAATTTTAACTTTCAAAGCATGAACATTTTTAAATTCTTTTTCTATGATTAAAAATGCTTACTTTGAAAAAAAAAATTCTTACTTGTGAAAATGCTTATTTATACTTAACTTATTGAAATGTTATCTTTATTCTTAACTTAATTTTGAACTGTATTGCCATAATAAAGGAGGGGGGGGGGGGGGGAGATTGTTGGTGCAAGAAGTACTAGATGATCAAACCTAAGTTTTGATAATGGCAAAGGGTTCAAAGTAAAGGTTTGTTGTTGTTTTAACAAGTCTGACTAAATGCGTAGTAAAGTCCTAAGAGATCTTAGGAGAGGTAAAAGTCCTAGTTGAGGCTAGGGAAAGAAGTCCTAGTGGACACTAGGTAGGTGGAATGTCCTAGTTTCGACTAAGCAAAGAAGTCCTAGTCCGTGGCACTGGGTAAAGTCTTGGTAGGTCAAGGACATCGGGCAAAAATTCTAGGGTTGTGGACACTAGGTGAATGTCCTGGTGGTCGCGGACACCAGGCGGAAAATTGGACGGGTTGGGGTACGGGCGTCTAGCAGAAAGTCCTAAAGTTTTAGATGCTGAGCAAAAGTCCAAACAATCTAGAGGATCAGTTTGGCATTAGGTAAACTCTCCCAAGAGGAGTAGGTGAGGATGTGCTCCCCGTTGAGGGAACAATAGGCGTCGATTCGACCTAGGGTTTCATGGGAAATCTAAAAGTAAGAACCAGATAGTCCTAAGACTGTTAAATTAATTAATAATGCTATTTTATTGTGCTAACTTTATTTTATAGGGTATTTTTTAGTATTTGGACCAACATGCCTTGTAGGAGTTGAAATACACAAAGAATAACTCGGATGAATAGTGTTCAAAGCACCTCTTGTTCTGTTGGAGGTGCCTTGGCTATCTTGGCTGAAGCCCTGTACGAAGAGGCTTGTAAGCACCTTCCATGTGGTTGGAGCTGTTGGGACCTTGACGCCCGCTAGAGGGGGGTGAATAGCATCTCACCCAAAACGTCGCTTCCTACAATAGTTAGTGTGCACAGCGGAAATACAAGACAAACAATAACAAAAGAAGGCAAACCTAACACGTTGTTTAACGTGGTTCGGAGATGAAGCTCCTACTCTACGACTATCTGTAAGGTGGACGATCCCGATCCGTCGGTGGATGACTCCCTGAAAAACCTCCGGCTAGCTCGAGTAGCTCCTTGTGGGTGGAGAAACCTCGCCATAAACTCGCACAGCTCTTGATCACTCAAGAAGACCTTGGAGACTCTAATAGGGGTTAACCACCTCTATTTTCGTCAACCTTAACCAAGCTTCCAATGCTTGGTTATATAGTCCATGAGTTGGAAAACTCCCCTACCAGTCGACTGCCAAAACCATCAGTCGACTGCCCTCTATGGAGATTTGACTATTATAACCCAACGACTCGATACTAGTCGACTGCTCCATATTAACCAAACAAACAAAAGCATTCTGTTCGCTCCCAGTCGACTGTCTGGTCGACCGCACCAGCCAACTAATGAAAACACCAGTCAACTGTAACGCCCGCCCTCCCTGCTACTCAAAGGGACGGGGCTACTGACTTACTTAACTATTCCAGGATACATACATATTCAAAATTTCTTTCTTATAACATAAAGCAGCGGAAATGTCATAGAGTTATACTGGAATATAACATAAATACAATGGTTCATGTCAAACATAACAAAACATTATAGCAGGTCTTATTTGTCTTAGCCGAGCCACTGTCACACACACTTCCTTGCCTCTCCTGCAGCTCCCTTAGGTCATCCATCCCTTGCCTTTATCTGTGGTACAAGGAAGTAAGCTATGAGCACACGAGCTCAGTAAGATTCTTTCCTACTCACAAAATCTGTATCTCAAGCATAATCATACAAGCATATCATCAATGAAAAACATAATCATCAATATGTGAGCATAGTTTCTTATTATAACATATCCTTATGAATCATGTTTCTAACATATCATAAACAAAGGAATCATATGAGGTGAATCATGAGAAGCATAACATATCATCATATTACATGGAACATAGAAAGAAACATATCATATATAAATGGGTGCATTATGCAAAATGTCCTTTTTAAAACATATGCCATGTCGAGTGCAAGATGTCTTTAAACATATCTTTTAATACTTAAATATAATATCATCATCATGAGAGCCCGGCTTGTACCACATACATACATAAATGCGCACAATCCCTAAGACAGGGTAGCTAGCCCCGAACCTACTAGGGATCTAGACCCGTTCATAGTCCGTCGGCCTAGGGGCGTACTAAGGAGCCCATCCCTTTTTACTAGACCCGTTCATAGTCCGTCGGTCTAGAGGCGCTTATGGAGCCCACCCTTGGTACAAGCCATACAAAGTAAAGTACATGTCATGCATATCATATCATCATAACTGTCATATCATATCATCAAAGATGTCATGCTCTTGTCTTAACATGAAGAGTGCTCTTAATCCCAACTTAAGGGAAGCAACTCTTTGCCATTTTCTTATGATATCATAAGGCATACATTCTTGGCACATGGCCATCATATAAAACCATTATCATGCTTGGTTCATAAGCTTACATAAATGAGCATGCAACATATTTGAAATCATACCTATGCTTGAGTACATAGTCATCATAAGAATCATATCATGCATAATTCATAACATACATAATCAAACATGTTACTGGTCTTATCATATAGCATGCATACTTAAACATAAAACATATCATAAGGGTCATCATCATGCATAATTCATGAGCATCCTTAATTAAGTACATAAATCATCGTAGACAACCATAATCATACATGGAAAACATTTACTAGCATCTCCTAGTTCATATTCTAGTATGTGAGACACCTAGCAAAGTCATGATTGGGTCTCTAACCCTAGTTTTTATATGGTGGCCGAAAGTTACCATGCTTAGTTTTAGGTTACAACAACATATAAGCATGTGAACCTTAAATTAATTTCATATCATAAACTATAAAGAATATCATGAGCATAGGTAGTAGGTTCTAAGCTTCCTAGGCCTTTTAATTTGGTTGTGGCCGAACCTTTAAGGGCATGAAACTAAGTTCTATATGAGCATAAATCAACAACTACTTTCATGTCATATCATAAAGAAAATTCATGGCTTGCTAAGTTTAAGCTTAAACTTTCTTGAATCCTAGGTTATAGAGTTCATAACAAAAGATAACTTCTAAGCAACATACACATGAATACTTAGCAAATTTCATAACATATCATAAGAAGTCTATGAACATATTAAATTAGGTTTTTAAGTCTCATGAACCCTAAAACCTCATTATAGCTGAAACATCATATAACAAGAAGTAAACTTCTAAGCAACATATGAACATAAATACTTAGCCAATTTGATAACATATCATAAAGAAGTCCTATGAGCATGCTAGATTAGGTTTTGAGCTTTATGAAACCCTAAAACCTTATCATGGCCGAAACTTCATAAGTCAACAATATAAACTTCTAAGCAACATGTAACATGAACACCTAGCTAATTCCATCATATATCATAAAGAAGTCTATGAGCATACTAAATTGGGTTTGGAGCTTCATGAACCCTAAGAATTCATCATGGCCGAAACTTCATCAAGTAGGGAATGAACTTCTAAGCAACATATAAGCATGAGTTTCCAGCACATTTTACAACATATCATAAAAAGTCTATGAGCATACTAACTTAGGTTTTTGAGCTTCTTGAACCCTAAAAATTTATCATGGCCGAAACATCATACAACAAGAAGTAGCCTTCTAAGCAACCTTTGAACATGAATACCTAGCCAATTTGATAACATATCACAAGTAAGCGTATGAACATGCTAAATTAGGTTTAGAGCTTTATGAAACCCTAAAACTCTATCATGGCCGAAACTTCATAAACTAAGAAGTAAACTTATAAGCAACATGTAAACATAAATCTCTAACTAATTTCATAACATATCATATGGAGATCTATGAGCATACTAACTTAGGTTTTGGAGCTTCATGAACCCTAAAATTCCATTGTGGCCGAAACTTCCTCAAGCAAGAGTTAAACTTTTAAACAACATATAACCATGAATCTCTAGCTAAATTCATAACACATCATAAATAAATCCATGAGCATGTTAAATTAAGTTTTAAGCTTCATGAACCCTACAATTTCATCATGGCCGAAACTTCCTCAAGCAAGAAAATGACTTCTAGACAACATATAAACATGAATCTCTAGCAAATTTCATAACACATCATAAATAAGTCCATGAGCATGTTAAATTAAATTTTAAGCTTCATGAACCCTACAATTTCATCATGGCCGAAACTTATAAAAGAAAAGAGAAGGTCAATAAACATATTTATAAGAAGATCAAGCTTAAAACATCATACACATAATTTTTTTTTCCTAACTAAATTCATATCATAACCTACTAAGATTCATGAGCATGGTTTCTTCTCTTTTTATTTTTAATTTCAAGAGTTCAAATCTTTCGAAATACCGTAAGCGACTTGTACCACAGGTGAGGGAATACTTACATCCTTATTTGCTTAAGGAAAAGGGATCTTGCTTGTGGAGCCTTCCTAGAGAGGAGTCTTCTTTGTTTTTGGATTTCGGCAAGGAGAGGTGGGGGAGGGTTCTTGGTCACGGTGAGGAGAAGGAGGGATGAGGAAGAGGAGAAAATGAGTTTTCCTCTTAAATTTCCCTTTTATTCATCATGAGGGAAGGAAGGGAAAATGTATTTTTCCTTCTCCTTTCTTTTATTTCTCCTTAATGAAAAGAGGAAGCAAGAATCCTCTTTTCTTTTGAGAGGGAGAAGGCAACTCTAACTTCTCTTTCTCAATGAAAAAGCTCTTCTCTTATTCTTAACTATATTGTTACTTCTCTCTTTAATAATAACTTCTCTTGGTCTATTGGTTAACACGTGCATATATCTAGTAAGAGATCCAAGGTTCAAGCCTTGGTCATCTCTCTTTTTGGTTCTATTTTATTTTTATTATTTTTGAAATTTCCACATAAGGCCTATTTTTTTATTCATGATAAAAATATCTAAAATCTTGCTAAGTACTCTATGGGTGTTACATCAACTGCTACAGTAAACCCCTAATCCTGGGATTTAACCTCTGAGAACATTCACTCAGCACTCGTCCTCGCCCGACCAACCTAGACCTAGCCTTCTAGCCTTCTTCATTAGCCTTGCGTCTCTCGGATGTCTCCCCATCTTTCACGTCTTGTCTTCTGGAGCTTCCCTCGGCCTTATCATTGTTGTCGGGTCTTCCTTTGCCAAGAGGTCGCGCCTCTGAGACTTTATCCATTGCCAAGTCACACTTGGACTTACGTTGCCAAGACTACATGCTTGGACTTACACTGCCAAGACTCATCCTTGGACTTTCCTCCTTTTCCAAGATCACCCTTGGACTTTCCTTGTTGTACCTGTATCCTGCACATTCACAATGCATATTAAATACAATAATAAACCTAACTTAAATCTTTGCCCAAACATCAAAACCTAGGGTACCCAGATTCCTCTAACAATCTCCCCCTTTTTGATGTTTGACAAGCCATTTAAGTTAGGAAAACAATATAACAATAATAATGCAAATAAAGATGCAATCTACACATGCATAAATCATGGAACCTAATCCTAGGCTCCCCTTCACCTAAGCTCCCCCGCAAAAGGCAAATTTCTCCCTCTTTATAAATCAATGAGCAATCACTCCCCCTTCATCTAAGCTCCCCCTTGAGCTAGGATTTCTTGCAAAGGTGTGTAGGTTCCGCATTTAAACCTAAATTTCTCCCCCTTTGTCATACATCAAAAAGAACTCAAACAATATCCCAATTATTGGACTCTTTGACCTCTAATGACCATAAACATCATGTATTAATCCCCCATAAGATTACATACATGTTCACTACTCTTTTGGTCATTTTCTAATGCTGAAAAAAAATTTTAGACCGTATCAGTCGACTGCTATAAGTCCCAGTTGACTGTCATCGTCAAAATGAGCTTACATAGACATTTTGTGTTTATGAACAGTGTTACCAGTCGACTGGTATAAACCCCAGTCGATTACCCTCGTCAAAATGAGCTCACAGAGACCGTCTGTGCTCAAAAATACTGTTACCAGTCGACTGGTAACTGTACCAGTCGACTGGTACACTATTTCAGCAAAAGTCAACATTTTTGACACAACTTCAGAAATGTACTAGAAATTTCAAAAACCTCCAAAAAATCTCAAATTTTGTGGAGAGGTCTATTTTATCCATGTCTACTTGGAAAAAATATATATAAAAATATATTTATCACAGATCCCAAGATTGAAACAAAATTCAAAACTAGCTAAATGGTTCAATTGAACCTTGACTTAAAGTCTTAGTTTTGGCTTCCTCTTGATGTATCTGCCCATACTAAACCATAATGCATCCCTAACATTAGTTTATATGACATCTATACATAAAAAACTAATTTTCATGCAATATGAACCCAATATCATATTTTCATGCATAATACTATCTTAATTGTGCCAACCCACTAGGTTAGAGACTCAAGTTCGTCTCCTAACCACTTGACACATTTGATAACTCATCTACCATGGGTCCCAAAGCTCTTCCTAACCTTAGAAATCTTAACCTTAGTCACCTCCCTTGGTGACTCATCCACTATGGCTAAGCCACTTCAGTGCACCTTGGGTGACACTTGGCCTACAAAACTCATCTTCTTAACTTTAGACACCTTGTCTTTGGTTAATTTCTTCTTGTCCTTAACCTTGGACACCACATCCTTGTAGTAATTATATGCCACCATAGCATATTCCTTCTTATTGGCCTTGGATGACTTTCCCTTGTCCTTGGTCACTCCTCCCTTACCAATGTCATGTGTCACCTTAGCACTTAACCTCCTTTTGGTCTTGGAGGGACCCAATTTGATATTTTTGGATCTTTGATCACCTAAATACATGTCAAGTCCTTTAGGTCCAATAATGAACCTCTCTAGGACTTTCTCCATTTCCTCAAGCTTTGCCTTCAAGGCTTGATTTTCCAATTCTAGGGTTCTAATCCTAGAATCAACATGTCCATCATGGACATTCCTAGACCTACCCTTCCTAGGCATATGTTTCCCCTTTTTGGGATTAATGCCTAGGTTTTCAGCCACCTTCTTCTCCTTAGGCAAGAAAGGTTGTTTTCTTTTAGGTTTATCATTTGAAAATGATTTTCTAGGATTATCACCTATATTAACCCTATTCCTATCATTATATCTAAAACCATAAATATGCATGGGAAAATAATTCATATTATTTCAAACATGCATGGAGGAATTTAAATTTGAACTTGAATTCAAGTTAGGGTTTACCTCCCTTACCTTTGAAGCTCTCTTCTTCTCCCACTTCTTCAAGTGCGCCAATTTCATGAGCTCTCCTTTCCTTGGGCACTTTGTGTGGTAGTGACCATACTCACCACACGTGAAGCATCTATTATGCTTCTTCTCCTCCTTCTTTCTACAACTCACATTAGTTTCTAAATTAACTTTAGTGAGTTTAGAGTTTACCTCCTTTACCTTCTTGAGCGAAGGATATATACTCTTGTAGCTGCTGGTTGGTACTAGGAATATCATACCGGTTCCACAGTATAAAAATTTTGTACAAGTGTCGAACCTTTCCTAACAACCTATTGTGTTCTTAAGAAATTAAATTCAGAATCGCAAACGGAACTTATCTATTCTTAGTGGTTTAGACATGGATCGTAAACGATGCTTAACATTATTGATCCAAATCCACCCATGTTACAAATTCAATTAAATATTAATTTCAGAAATCAGCTTCCAGGTTAAACATGACGAGGCACTAGGCCTTCTTGGATATGGGAGCAACCACCACTTCCTAGACAAAGCCTTTCAATGAAATCTAATATTTAATTTCCTTATATAACCCTAAATTTAACCAAAAAGAACAATCGAACCACAAATTCGAAAAACAAAAAAAAAAATACAAACTCGAATCACAAATTCGAAACCTAGAAATATATGCCTTTTGTGTTTGGAATTCATACAAAGAAAAACTAGTATGATGCGGAAAATAATTACTAGTTATACCTTTCTTTGTAAGCAACAACTTCTTGATCTTCTACCGCATTCCTCTTCTTATCTCGAACGGCGTGTGGGCGACGATCTACCGAGATGAGAACCACCCAAGCCCTTCTTCTTCCTTCTTGCAAGTTTCGGACAAACACCACTCCTTGAGATGATGAGTTTCGGCCACCACCACCAAGCTCCAAGGGATGCTAGAGCAAATGCTCCTTTCTCTCCTTCTTCTTCTAGCTAGAACCGGCCACCAAGGAGGAAGAGAAAAGGAGAAGAACAAGGAACTAGGGCCGACCACCACTAAGGAAGAGAGGAAAGGAAAATAGAATTGGAAGACTTCTCCTGAAGGCACCCCCTCCATCTCTTTTATAATCCTTGGTCTTGGCAAATAAGGAAAATTTAAATAAAAGCTTCCTTATTTTCTTTGCCATGAAAAGGAAAATTTAATTGATTAAAAACAATTTCCTTTTCTTAAATTACCATGGCCGGTCACCTCATAGTTCCAAGCAAGGAAAGTTTTAATAACACAAGAATTAAAACTTCCTAATTTGCTTCCGAAATTTTAATAAAAATTTCTCTAATAATTTTTCCTTTCATGGTTGGTTATAAAAGGAAATTTTATAAATTAAAATCTCTCTATTAAAACATGTGGAGGATTTCCAAAAAGGAAAGTTTTCTCTAAAATTAAAATCTTCCTCTCAATCTACAAATAAGGAAAGATATCAAATCTTTTCTTAATCTTTTGTAGAAACTATAAAAGGAAAGATTTATAATTTTATAACTCTCTTTTAAATCATGAACATGGTTACAAAAAGGAAAGTTTTATCAAAAAATAAAATCTTCCTTTTAACTACAAATAAGGAAAGATTTAAATTTTAAACTCTCTTTTAAAACCATGGCTTCCACATAAAAAAAATTTTAAAAAATAAAATCCATTTATTGTGATGCGGTCGACCACCTAAACTTGGGCTCCAAGCTAGGGTCGGCCACTACTTGAACCATCTAATGCTTGATGTGGCCGGCCCTTGCTTGGGCTCCAAGCTAAGACTGGCCGACCACCATAGGATGGGTAAGAAGGTGGGTATAGGTGGGCATAATACTTTATAAATAAGAGGCTACGATAGGGACCGAGAGGAGGAATTTGTTTTAGTCTCCCGATGAAATTAAGCTTCCCGTGTTCGCCCCGAACACCCAACTTAATTTCATCAATAATAATTCATACCACTAAAGAATTATTATTGAACTACCCAACCAATTCCAAATTACATTTTGGGCTCCTTCTTATTATGAGTGTGTTAATCTCCCTATGTTTAAGATGTCGGATGTCCACTAATTAATTGAGTTACTGACAACTCACTTTAATTAATATCTTAGTTCAAGAGTAGTACCACTCAACCTTATTGTCGTGCCGAACTAAGTCCACATGTAGGGTTTAACATGACAATCCTTATGAGCTCCTCGTGGGGACATTATCAACCTAGATTACTAGGATACAGTTTCCTTCTATAATTAACAACATACATTATAAATAATATAATTTCCCAACTTATCGGGATTATTGATTTATCGAGATAAATCTCACCCTTTGATAAGTCAAAGAAGTAAATACTAAGTACACGTGCTTGTTATTATATCGGGATTAAGAGCACACACTTTCATAATAACAAAGGTCTTGTTATTTTATTAAGTAAGTGTAAAAAGAACTTACCTTAAATGGTCCTGCTCAATACACTCAGAGTGTACTAGTGTAATTTATCAGTCAAGATAAACTAATATCTAATTACACTACGACTATTCCAATGGTTTGTTCCTTTCCATCTCAGTCATGAGCAACTGTTTATAATTTCTAAAGAACTGATAACATGATCTTCTGTGTGTGACACCACACACCATGTTATCTACAATATAAATTAATCGAACAACTACACTTAACTTATAAATGTAGATATTTGACCAATATGATTCTTATTTCTAAGTAAATGTTTATACAAAAAGCTAGGCTTTTAGTATATATTCCAACAATCTCCCACTTATATTAAAAGACTATGCTGCATATCCTGCCATACATTTGATTCTCAACCATTCAACATGCCCATCAAAAGCTCTTGCCTTAAGGGCCTTAGTGAAAGGATCTCCTAGGTTATCACTTGATGCAATCTAGGCGGAAACACCTTCTCCTCATTATACGATGTCTCGTATTGGGTGGTACTTGCGCTCTATTGTGTTTACTTGCCTTATAGACTTATGGTTTCTTCGAGTTTACTACTGCACCACTATTATTACAATAAATTGTAATAATTTTTGGGCAAATCAGAAATCATGTCTAAGTCCATCATGAAGTTTCTGAGATATATAACTTCTATGGCTGCCTCGAAGGCTGCCACATACTCAGCTTATATGGTGGAATCTGAAAAACACCTATGCTTAACACCCCTCTATTGTTATGGCTTCACCTCCTAAAGTAAACACAAAACCCCGAGGTCAACTTACTATTGTCCCTATCTGATTGGAAGTTTGAATCCGTGTAACCCACATGGAGCAAATCATCTGCCTTGTAAGCTAGCATATAATCTATAATCCCTCTAAGGTACTTTAATATATGCTTTACGACAGTCCAGTGTTTCTGTCCAGGGTTACTTTGATATCTGCTAACTATGCCCACGGTAAAACAGATATCCTATCTCATGCATAACATATATTAGGCTTCCTACAGTAGAAGCATAAGGAACTGCCTTCATCTCTTCTATCTCTTTTGATGTCTTCGAAGACATTTCTTTAGATAAAAATACTCCATACCAAAAAAGTAGAAAAACCTTTCTTGGAGTCTTGCATGCTAAAATGAGTTAGGATAGTATCAATATATGAAGCTCAGGATAAGAACAACGTTATGTTCTTGTGATCCCTTATTACTTTGATCCTAAGAATATGTGCGCATTCTCCTAAATCCTTTATATCGAATTGCTTGGACAACCATACCCTTACTTCCGACAACACTTTGATATTGTTTCCAACTACCAAAAATGTCATCTACGTATAGTACAAGAAATACCACCACATTTCCATCACACTTCTTGTATACACAAGACTCATCCGGACACTGAATAAATTCATAGGTCTGGATTACTTTATTAAACCGGATGTTTCCAAGACCTTAAAGTTTTACTTTAGTCCATAGACCGATTGAGCTTACATACATGATGCTCTTTGCCCTTTGCAATGAACCCCTATGGTTGCTTCATATAGATGCTTTCTTCAAGACTTCCTTTAAGGAAAGATGTCTTGACATCTACTTGTCAAATCACATAATCCATATGAGCAACAAAAGATAAAAGAATCCGGATAGACTTAAGCATGACTACCGATAAAAAGTTTCCCTTTTTAACTAGCCTTGCTTTGAAAGTTTCAACCTTCTCGTCTGTCCTTCTTTTTCTATTGTGGACCTAATTGCTTTTGCACCATTTGGTTATTCTACAAGCTCCCAGAATTTATTAGAATACATATATTCTAATTCTGTATTCATTGCTCTTTGCCAAGATGCTGCATCCTTATCTTGGAGCGCTTCATTATATGTCCAGGGATCAGGTTCATGTTCACTAGGGATCAAGTCCAAAGACTCTCCCAAAACATGAATATTTCAGGTTGCCTAACAACCCTCCCATTACGTCGAGGCACTGTCTGTAATTGTGCATAATTTGTGATACGTGTTACAGTTTCTTATGATATTTCATCTTGTACAGTTGGTACTAGATTAGACGTGTCCTTTATTATTTTCTTAAGAACAAATTTACTTATGGGCTTGTGGTTCATTACATAGTCCTTTTCTAAAAATCAGACATTGGTGCCTACAATGACCTTCTGATTTTTAGGACTATAAACCTCCTTTCGTTTGTCTAGGATAACCCACAAACAAGTGAGCTCCTGTCCAAGTTATCGGTGTCTCCCTTCAGCACATGTGCTGGACTACCCTAAATCCGAATATGCTTTAGACTAGGCTTACACTCATTTTACAATTCTATGGGAGTAGAGGGTTCTGATTTAGAAGGTACTATGTTCTCTTTCATTTCCAGAGTATATCCTCAAAACGAATTTGGTAATTTTGAATAACTCATCATCGATCTAATCATTTCTATAAGAGTCCTATTCCTTCATTCTACAACACCATTCTATTGGGGTGTACAAGGTGCAGTCAGTTGGGATTGAATCCTGACTTCTGATAAGTGACTCCTAAACTCTCCTAAGAGGTACTCGCCACTACGATCTCACCATAGTGTCTTGATACTTTTATCTTGATGTTTCTCCACATCAGCCTTGTACTCTTTGAACTTATCAAAACACTTAGACTTGCGGCACATCAAGTAAATATACCCGTATCTCGAATTGTCATTGATATGGGTTAGGTTTCATGGATCCCCGATAAGGAAGGGAAAGGAGATGATCAAACTAAGAAGATAGGTTAATATTGGCTGAGATATCCTCAAAGGAGGTAGGCCAATATCGGTCGGGATATACCTCCAAAGGAGGTAAGTTTATATCGACCGAAATATACTTCCCAGGAGGAAGATCTATATACCTCAAAGGAGGTAGACTAATATCGACCGGTAATACCTTAATAAGAGGTAAGTCTATATATCGACCGAAATATACTTCCCAGGAGGAAGATCTATATACCTCAAAGGAGGTAGACTAATATCAGCCGGTAATACCTTAATAAGAGGTAAGTCTATATATCGACCGAAATATACTTCCCAGGAGGAAGATCTATATACCTCAAAGGAGGTAGGTTAATATCGGCCGGGACATACCTCAATAAGAGGTAAGTCTATATATCGACCGAAATATACTTCCCAGGAGGAAGACCTATATACCTCAAAGGAGGTAGACTAATATCGGCCGGGACATACCTCAAAAAGAGGTAAGTCTATATATCGACCGAAATATGCTTTCCAGGAGGAAGATCTATATACCTCAAAGGAGGTAGGCTAATATTGGCTGGGACATACCTCAATAAGAGGTAAGTCTATATATCGACCGAAATATACATCCCAGGAGGAAGATCTATATACCTCAAAGGAGGTAGGTTAATATCGGCCGGGACATACCTCAATAAGAGGTAAGTCTATATATCGACTGAAATATGCTTTCCAGGAGGAAGATCTATATACCTCAAAGGAGGTAGGCTAATATCGGCCGGGACATACCTCAATAAGAGGTAAGTCTATATATCGACCGAAATATACTTCCTAGGAGGAAGATCTATATACCTCAAAGGAGGTAGGTTAATATCGGTCGGGACATACCTCAATAAGAGGTAAGTCTATATATCGACCGAAATATGCTTTCCAGAAGGAAGATCTATATACCTCAAAGGAGGTAGACTAATATCGATCGGTAATACCTTAATAAGAGGTAAGTCTATATATCGACCGAAATATACTTCCCAGGAGGAAGATCTATATACCTCAAAGGAAGTAGGTTAATATCGGCCAGGAGATACCTCTGAAGCGTGTAGCATAATATCGATCGCGACATGCCCTGAAGAAGGAAGGATAATATCAGCCAGGTTAACCAACACCTTGGAAAAATACCTGATAAAATATGGCCTATGGCTAGTTAGGATAAATAACATGGAAGGGCACGGACAAAAGCCTCATGAGGAAGAATAGAGATAAATATTTCAAATAAGATAATTAATAAAGATATCTGTAAAACGTAACTCTATGATAGGTGTTATATATTTTGGCGGGAAATGTGTTTTTATATTATTTTGCAGGTGCTAAACGACAAAGAAGGTACATCTGGGGTATAAAAAAGATTCCTTAAAAAATCATTTACCACAAGTACACAGCTGACGTCTTTTCATAACAAACTCTAACAAACCGGGGTCCATTTCATGACTACGGAGGTTATATGAAGTGGTATAAAAAGGGGAATCCTCTCCATTTGCTAGGTAAGTTCACATCATCGCACACACTCAAAACCCTAATTTTCTCAACTACTGTTATTCTTCTTCCTCCTTCTTCCACACCAAGAGAGATCACTGACTTGAGCGTCGGAGGGCCTAGCCAGGGATTCCCACCCCGGTCTTAGGTCACTGACGATAGTGTTGGTTGGTCTCTTGTGCGCAGGAAGTCTTGGAAGCTTCGAATCTGGGTTTCTTTTCTTCAGATTTGGATTTCTTCTTCGTCATCGGGTCTTCGTGCGAGGAAAACCTCCGGTGACTCTATTTTTTCCCGATCCGCTTTGGATTTCTCGGATCGGCATTCTGCGGACATTATTCTTCATCGGCGCGGTGGGTTTCCTTCTTCTGGATCTCCGTCCTGCCCAGCTTCTCAGATAGGATCAAATTTGGCGCCGTCTATGGGAACTTCACCTGAATCTGAGACTACAGGATGGAAGAAGCCAGAAAATCAAACCTACTCACTATCAGTCGTGAGGATTTGGATTTCCTCATCAATTCTCATGTTCAGAAAGCCTTACAACAACAGCAACAATAACTTCAAGCCGACACAGGAGCTACTCTACCAACAGCTCATCATCCAGCTATATCGACTACTGAGCATCGGAAAGGAAAGGAGCTGGAAGAAGAAGAACATGTGTATTTCCCTCCAGCTGCTGCTTCTCCGACAAGGCGTCCATGAGCCTTTCTTCGCACTCCCATGGATCAAGGGGGCAAGAGGCCCGTGTTTCAAGAGTCCTCTGGCGAAGCACCAGATAGAGAAAAGCGTAAGATCAAAATGATAACTAGTGATAGCTCACCAGAGAAGGTCATCTCCCCATTCTCTCAAAGTGTACTAGATGATCCGCTTCCTAAGCGGTATCAAAATCTTCAGATCGGGGAATATACTGGAACAACAGATCCAGAAGATCATCTGTTGAAATTCGAGAACGTAGCATTATTACAACAATTCTCTGACGGGGTGAAGTGTCGGATGTTTCTCACTACCCTTTGAGGAGCTGCACAGTGATGGTTCAAGAGATTGCCAGAGAAGTCTATTCGGAAATTTAAAGACTTCAAGAAAGTCTTTCTACACCATTTCTCCAGCAACAAAAGATATCATAAGACTCCTTGGAGCCTGTTTTCAATTAAGCAAGCATCTAAAGAGTCTATCCGAGCATACATCAAAAGGTTCATTTAGGTAGCTATTGATGTACCTAATGCTACCACTGAAATATTAGTTAGTGCCTTCTCTCAAGGTTTAAATGATAATGATTTCTTTAAAGATTTAGTAAGGAATCTTCCTGTTAATTTTGATTCCCTGATTGAGCGTGCCACCGAGTTCATTAACGTGGAAGAAGCTCAAGCCGCTCGTAGAAAGGAGGGTGTTACCTCTTCTCCTACCCAGGTTAAGGAGAAAGCTCCAGCCCCTATGCCTCCACCTAGAGGGCCCAAAATAACTCATCCATCCCATTGACAACCAGAGTATCGTCCACAAGCTGTACAACATGTGGAGATACAGCCAGAGGCACCAAGGAGATGGTGCACTTATCATAAAACTAGCAGTCATCATACTGAAGACTGTTTTGTTTTAAGAAATAAACAAGCTAATAGGGAGCATTATCAGAGGCAGAACTATTATCGACAGCAATACCCCAGGCAGCAAAGTCCACTCAAACTGGAATATCGCCCAGTCGAGCCTCGGCAGGAGGCAATACCAGTCCCGCCCGGTACCAGCCAAGTGTCAGAGAAAGCACCTTCTGAAGCTGTGATGACACGGCAGGAAGAAAACAGGAGCAATGCTGCTCGAGGCAATATCAATATGATTGCGGGCGGACCCACTGATGGGGATTCTAATAGAGCCCGAAAAGCACATGCCCGAAGACTGGAAATTCATGTCGTGGGATGTAGCATGGAACGGGCGACCGGTCCTGAAATAAGTTTTGGGCCCAGAGATCTAGAGGGGGTAGAAATACCCCATGATGATGCCCTGATCATTAAAGCTTTGATAGCCAACTACGCCATTGCCCATACCTTCATAGACACAGGCAGTTCTGTCAATATTATATTCAAGAAGGCTTTCGATCAACTGCAGATTGATCCGAGTGAACTTCAACAGATTGTTACTCCCTTATATGGATTCACAGGCAACGAAGTACAACCGTTGGGCCAAATAAAGTTGGTCATATCTCTGGGAGAAGAGCCTCTGATGAGAACAAGAAGATCTTATTTCATGGTAGTAGATGCTCCATCTTCTTATAACGTGATATTGGATCGACCCGCCTTAAACGAGTTTAGGGCGGTCGTTTCTACATTTTGTCAGAAGATTAAATTTCCTGTGGATGATCAAGTCGGGGAGGTACAAGGTGATCAGAAGACAGCCCCAAAATGTTATGTGGAAATAATTCGAACTGAAGCTAACACCGCTAGAAAGATTCAGAGAATGGAGGTTAATGCCATTCGGGAGAAACAACCCACCCTGGTTTATGAAGAAAAGGAAGAAGTTCAGATCCAGGCCGATCGGCCTGAAGCTACTACATATATTACGGCTGATCTTGATCCTGCCCTGAAAGTCGAATTGGTGCAATGCCTGAAGAAGAATAATGATGTATTTGCCTGGACGCCCAAAGAAGTCTCGGACGTTTCTCCTACAGTCATGGAGCATTCCTTGCATGTCTTCCCAGATGCCCGCCCGGTCATGCAAAGAAAAAGGAGTTTTAGCACAGAACAAAACCAGATCATCAAAGAAGAAATAACTAAACTTATGGAAGTCGGTTACATCAGGGAAGTACAATTTCCAAGCTAGCTAGCTAATGTGGTGTTAGTCTCTAAGCTTGGAAACAAATGGCGAGTATGCATTGATTTCCAGGATCTCAACAAAGCTTGCCCAAAAGACTATTATCCATTACCCAGGATCGATCAATTGGTAGACTCCACTGCAGGATGCGAATACATCTCTATGCTAGACGCTTATCAAGGCTATCATCAGGTTCCCTTAGCTAAAGAAGATCAAGAAAAGGTCAGTTTTATAACATCTGAAGGTACTTATTGTTATAATGTTATGCCTTTCAGACTAAAAAATGCAGGAGCAACCTATCAAAGGCTTATGAATAAGGTCTTCCAGAAGCAGATTGGTAGAAATATGGAAGTATATGTTGATGACATCTTAATTAAGTCTCTTCAAGTTGCTGATCTATGTAGGGATGTAGAAGAAACCTGCAGGACATTAAGGCAATATGGGCTCAAATTAAATCCGAGCAAATGTTTATTCGGCACGAAAGGGAGGAAGTTGTTGGGATATATGGTGTCCGAACGAGGGATAGAGGCCAACCCGAGCAAGGTCAAGGCGCTGCAGAACATGGAGCCACCACGCAACATGAGAGAAGCTCAGAGACTGACATGCCGGATTACAGCTTTGTCTATATTCATTTCTAGGTCGGCCGATCGTAGCTTCCATTTCTTTAAAATACTTAGAAAGGCCAATAAATTTCAGTGGAATGAAGAATGTGATAAAGCTTTCCAAGAATTGAAAGATTATTTGTCTACTCTCCCCGTATTGACTAAACCTATAGTAGTAGAGACTTTTTGGGTATATTTGTCGGCTAATGAAAATGTTGTAGGCTCTGTATTAGTCAGACAAGAAGGAAAGGAACAACAACTTGTATATTTTTCTAGCCATTTATTAAAAGGAGCTGAGTGTAGATACACTACACTAGAAAAATTGGCTTATGCCCTAGTATTGACTGCTCGAAAGTTGCGTCCATATTTCTTAGCACATGAGATTATTGTATTAACCAACAGTACTCTTGGACGGGTGTTACTCAACCCAGAGGCATCAGGTCAGATGATCAAATGGACAACTGAATTTGGGGAATATGACATTCAATATCAACCTCGCTCGGCCATCAAAGAACAAACTCTAGCAGACTTCATCATAGAAGTTCAAGGTCCTGAGGAAGAAAACATTTGAAAAGTTTATGTAGATGGCTCTTCTACTAGACAAGGCAGCGGAATTGGTGTTCTTCTTATATCTCCAAGGGAAGACAGACTTCAACTCTCCATCAGATTGAATTACAGAGCTACCAACAATGAAGCAGAATATGAAACCCTGATAGCAGGATTGCAGGCTGCTCAACATATAGGGGTGGCTCGAGTCCTTATCTATTCTGATTCTCAGTTAGCAGCTCAATAACTATCAGGTAATTTTGAAATTAATAACGACAGGCCTAAGTTATATGTTGAAGCATTTGATAAGTTGAAGTCCCAGTTTCAAGAAGTGAATATACAAAAAATTCCTCGATCTGAGAATCAAGTAGTAGATGAATTAGCTAAGCTGGCCTCTGCTATAGTACCGTGGAGCTTAGATCGTCCAGTAGAACAAACTCTGCTAGTATCTTGTATCGAAAGATAAGCTGGCGCAGAAATTCAAGATGACTGGAGAGCTCAAATTATATTGTATCTACAACAAGGTATTCTTCCAAGTGATACGGAACATGCAAGGGTATTTAAGAAGAGAGTTGTTCAATACACTATAGTAGGAGAACAGTTATATAAAAGAGCTTTTTCTAGACCTTTGCTCAAGTGTATTGGCACAGAAGATATACAGTTTATTTTACGAGAAGTCCATCAAGGTTCATGTGGTAGTCATATAGGGGGAAGATATTTGGCTCGCAAAATTCTGCTAGCAGGATATTTCTAGCCTACTCTACATGAAGATGCCAATAAGTTGGTAAGAACTTGTATTTCTTGTCAAAAACATCAAAATATCTCACATCATCCTATACAGTTATTGAGAACCTCTATAGTTGCATGTCCCTTTGATCAATGGGGCATGGACATAGTAGGTCCATTCCCTATGGCAGTTGCACAGAGAAGGTTCTTATTGGTAGCGGTGGATTATTTTTCTAAATGGGTGGAGGCAGAACCACTTGCTCGAATTACTGAAGATGTAGTTATTAAATTTTTATGGAAAAATATAATCTGCAGATTTGGCATTCCTCATAAACTAGTCTCTGATAATGGAAGGCAATTCCAAGGGGATAGGATCTTAGACTGGTGTGACAGTTACGGCATTACTCAGGCCTTCACCTTAGTAGCTTATCCACAAAGTAATGGTCAAGCAGAAGTAACCAATAGGGAAATCATAAGAGGTTTAAAGACCAAACTGGATCATGTTGGAGGTAGCTGGGTAGATGAATTACCTAGCGTCCTTTGGGCATATCGTACTACACCTCGAGAGGCTACAGGAATCACTCCCTTTCAATTAGTTTATGGAGGAGAAGCCATAATTCCCATCGAGGTGGGGGTAGAATCGGACAGAAGACAATTATATGATGGGGACAATGAAGGTCGACGACTCATGGAGCTAGACTTGATAGAGGAGATTAGAGATAAAGCTGCTGCTCGTTTGGCATCATATCGACAATGGATGAGACAAAACTATAACAAAAGAGTCATTCCCAGATTTTTCCAAGTAGGAGATTTGGTATGGAAGCGAATTAAACCTATCGGAGATGTTAGTAAGTTAGCACCACAATAGGGAGGACCTTACAAAGTGATATAAAAACTCACATCAGGTTCATATTATCTCCAAGATACTGAAGGAAGAATTTTAGAGCGTCACTGGAGTGCAAATCACCTACAGCCTTATTGAACCTAACTACATCATACTACTCAAGAATGTGTCTGGAAAAACAAATCACAATTATTTGAAGTCTTCGGTGAACTGAGGATAAGTATACCTATAGTTTATCTACTTTACTTCTTTTAATAAAAGCCAAGCAAGACAAATACTACCACAGAATCAAGTATGGTTCATACAGATTCATAAATGTCAAGAGGACTTTCATTATATATTTCGATCAATTTACAGGGGAGGAACCCTAAAGGCCTATTCAGCTCCCCTCAAGAACCCAGAAACTTTTAAAATTGCCACAAGGTTAGTACAAACATCATATTTTTTACATAGAACATAGTCGATCGGGAAATCTCATGAAGTAACTCAGACGGGTCTTCATGGGAGGAACCGGAGATTTTAAACCATCATAGAATATAGTCGATCGAGAAATCTCATAAAGTAACTAGGACGGGTCTTCATGGGAGGAACCGGAGATTTTAAACCATCATAGAATATAGTCGATCGAGAAATCTCATAAAGTAACTAGGACGGGTATTCATGGGAGGAACCAGAGACTTTAAACCATCATAGAACATAGTCGATCGGGAAATCTCAAGAAGTAACTCAGACGGGTCTTCATGAGAGGAACCTGAGACCTTAAACCATCACAGAACATAGTCGATCGGGAAATCTCATGAAGTAATTCGGACGGGTCTTCATGGGAGGAACCGGAGACTTTAAACCATCACAGAACATAGTCGATCAAGAAATCTCATGAAGTAACTCGGACGAGTCTTCATGGGAGGAACCGGAGACTTTAAACCATCATAGAATATAGTCGATCGGGAAATCTCATGAAGTAACTCGGACGGGTCTTCATGGGAGGAACAGGAGACTTTAAACCATCACAGAATATAGTCGATCGGGAAATCACATAAAGTAACTCGGACGGGTCTTCATGGGAGGAACCGGAGACTTTAAACCATCACAGAACATAGTCGATCGGGAAATATTCATGAAGTAACTCGGACGGGTCTTCATGGGAGGAACCGGAGACCTTAAACCATCACAGAACATAGTCGATCGGGAAATCTCATAAAGTAACTCAGATGGGTCTTCATGGGAGGAACCGGAGACTTTAAACCATCACAGAACATAGTCGATCGGGAAATCTCATGAAGTAACTCGGACGGGTCTTCATGGGAGGAATCGGAGACTTTAAACCATCATAGAATATAGTCGATCGGGAAATCTCATGAAGTAACTCGGACGGGTCTTCATGGGAGGAACCAGAGACTTTAAACCATCACAGAATATAGTCGATTGGGAAATCGCATGAAGTAACTCGGACGGGTCTTCATGGGAGGAACCGGAGATTTTAAACCATCACAGAACATAGTCGATCGAGAAATCTCATGAAGTAACTTAATCTCATGAAGTAACTCGGACGGGTCTTCATGGGAGGAACCGGAGACTTTAAACCATCACAGAACATAGTCGATCGGGAAATCTCATGAAGTAACTCGGACGGGTCTTCATGGGAGGAACCGGAGACTTTAAACCATCACATAATATAGTCGATCGGGAAATCTCATGAAGTAACTCGGACGGGTCTTCATGGGAGGAACCGGAGACTTTAAACCATCACAGAACATAGTCGATCGGGAAATCTCATGAAGTAACTCGGACGGGCCTTCATGGGAGGAACCAGAGACTTTAAACCATTACAGAATATAGTCGATCGGGAAATCTCATGAAGTAACTCGGACGGGTCTTCATGGGAGGAACCGGAGACTTTAAACCATCACAAAACATAGTCGATCGGGAAATCTCATGAAGTAACTCAAACGGGTCTTCATGGGAGGAACCGGAGACTTTAAACCATCACAGAACATAGTCGATCGGGAAATCTCATGAAGTAACTCAAACGGGTCTTCATGGGAGGAACCGGAGGCTCTAAACCATCACAGGACACAATTGATCGAGAAATCTCATAATTTCAAAGCCTAATCGACCGGGTTTATGCGGACGTGAATCTAGGATTCAAAAGGGGATTCTATGCATATGATACATTATTCACTTGGAAGCCCATCCATTTGGAGGTCTTTACTTAAAAATCGCCTGGAGTAGTAGACTCAGCTCGGAACTCAGGAGTTTTATACAAATTTCTTATCTAAGATCACTGGGGATTATTTATTCTTTTGGGGATACATAGCACACTGGACGTTATCTGCGGAAGGATTCATCGAGACAAGGCTTAACTTCAAAAGATAAGCAAGGAGTTCTAGAATAAATCTTATATTTAATGTTCAGGAGCATTTCAAGAGAGGCATTCTCAAATCAGCACAATAGAGAAACAGGTAAGTATTAAAAATTTCCTATACAACACGATCAATTAATTGCCAAACTTTGGTTATATTTCTTTACTAGTTCTGCATTTACAAGCCTTTTTCTGAATAATCTCTTTAAACATCTAGAAAAGGACCTTTTATGTCTGTGGGTAGCTCTTCGTTAAGTCTACGATGATTTATAAAAGAAAGAGGGGGTTCCTTGGGTAAATAGCCACCCTCTTGTAACTGTTGAAGAACTCCCGATACAGAATGATTCAAAGCACCCACTATCCTGCGGACAAATTCTTGGGCAAAGGCTGAAGACTTTAAATAAGCCTGACGCCACTCTTCCCACCAATTCTTCTCTTGCTCCTTATAACTTTGGAAATCAGCTTGTAGCTTGGTGTTTTGATCTTTCAAAGCATCCTTCTCTGATTTAAGCTGTTCCAATTCCTTCTGGAGCAGTGACAACTCGACATCTTGAGCTTTCCTTTGTTCTTGTTCCTGTAGGATAGTGAAATCATGAGAAGCTAGGTCTTGAGCTTGGTCATAAAGACTGGCATTATGAAGCTTCTCTACTTTCTCTAAAAGGAGACTTTTATTGGAAGCATCTGAGAGAGCTTTCTCTTTTAAAGCAATCTCTAGTCGAAGACCAGAATGTAGCCGATCCACCTGTAATTCTAAAGTTCTTCTGGCAAGCTCTTTATCTTTCAATAATTGCTGACACTCCTCCAATTCTTGTTTCAAGGTCCCCAACTGTTGATTTTGTAAGGCCACTTTCTCTTGCAACTGAGCCATATCACTGTTAGAAGAAGGTGAAGTAGCCTTCAACGTCTCCAGTTGAACTTTTAATTTATTGTTCTCATGGTCCTTAGCTGTGAGTAGCTGGTCGATATGTAGACTTGAAGCAAGAAACTAAACAAAAGGATGATGTAAGTTAAAGATGAAGGTACAAAGTTGATAACATATAACTAGAAATACTTACAGCCACTGTCTGACGACTATGGCGATCAGCTCGATGTGATAGACTAAGGCCTCTTAATTGTTCGTAACCCTGCATCCAAGATTCGGCTAATAGACCTTGTAGTTGCAGAGAGCCATAGCTAGGTGGACTAGAGGGTTGTCCCAATTGAGAAGGTAAACCCGCAGCCTGTTTAAATAAAGGACAAGGAAGGGAGGAGGAAGGAGGCGAAGAAGAAGAAGATGCAATAGAAGGGAAAGGAATAGTAGAAACAAGAGAAGCATAGGAAGAGCTAGATGGAATAGAAGGTGATAGTGTAGGGGGAGCTGATGCAATTGTGGGAACACTAACAGTCGAGGGAATAGCACCGGGAGAAGATCTCCGGCAATGTGTCTGTTTTGCTCGAGGCCTAGAAGCCAAGGGAGGCAAGGCCAATGCTAAAGATGCAGAGGATACAGAAGGGATAACGACCGTCTCAGAAGCAGAAGCAGAGGGAGCTGAAATAATATAAGAAGAAGGGATAAGTAGACCGGGTCTCATCATCCTAAGAGCAGGATTAGAGATAATATGGGTTGGAGTTATCGGTGCCTTACCTCTCTCGAGAGAAAGGGGCGCTGGGACAAGAGGAGCTTGCACAAAAGTACCAAAGAAATCGTCAAAGGGAGAATCCTCAGTAAGATTTGGCTTTTTAACTAAAGTAACAAAAGGCTCTTCTTCTTCCTCTTCCATGGCTGCAACCGCCTCTGCCCGTCGTTCTTCCTCAGGTAGTAAACCCAAGGTGGAAAAATTAGTATCCGATCGGCGGTCGCGTAACCATTCTTCTCTAAGATTATTTACAAAAGACTTGGTCATGGCAGGATTCTTGTACATAATGGCTAGTAGAAGAACATCAGCTGAAACACAGGAATTGAACACCGTTATAAAAGAGATGTATTAATTAATAAATATGGATTGAGATGTTTTTACATACCAAAGGATCCCTCCAAAGGGGTGTCAATCTTGCTTATTCCGAAAGGAAACATTAAACCTTCCATAATTAGATGCGGCAAGCTGAATTTTGCTCCCCTCAGTTTAGGTAGGGCAGAAGCAACAGAAGGATCGTCAAGAAGATCATGGGTGCTAGGAAGTGGAGGCAAGTCATGTATCCATTGGATAGGAAACGGAGGTGGAGAAGGGAGACGCATATAGAAAAATTTGTGATACTATTCCCCCTGAGGAGGAATGCGGTTGAACAAAATAGCCTTGGGACGAGATTGAAATTTAAAAACACCCACATCCACTCGACGAGGAATGAAGAAGTGATGAAAAAGACGTGGAGACAAGGGGAAATCTAACAGTTTAGATACCCCAATAAAACCCATAAGAATGGAAAAGGATTGAGGGACAAACTGGTTGAGTGGGATATTAAAATAACGGCTGACATTACAGAAAAAGGGGTGAAGAGGAAAGCAAAAACCTTGTAGGACCTGGTCTCGGAAGATAGATATACACCCTAAAGGAGGTAGATGCGGACCCTCATGAGGAGCGGGACGGATTATATAAGAAGGAAAACCATAGGTCGCCTGCAAGTCCACTTCTTCTGTATCTATAAGGTTGGAAACACACGAGAGAAACCATGCGGGAGGAGAAGCTGCCATAGAGCGACGGTAAAATGAAAGAGGAATCAAGGAAGAGGGTGAGAGATGGAGGAAAGCGGAAGAAAACCTCGTAAACCCTTGTTTTCTCTTCTGGCCTTGTGCTAAAACCCCCAAACAGAAACAGCAGAAGGAAAAAAGGCGAATAAAAGGTACTTAGAATTCCAATCGTCATAAATGAGTAATAATATTAAAGAATAAAATCAAGAGAAAGAGGTAAAGTTAAGTAATCTACCTCGAAAAATGTGTGAAGTTTCCCTAGAGGTAATTCTTAATAGAGTCTGACAAGTACAGAGAAAAATTAGTCTAGTAATCATAAGTTTAGGGTATGGGTATAATAAAATATAAGTTGAGCACCAGATAGTAGTTAACAGACGAGACTTGGTTAAAGGATGCCGGATGAGGTCCATAGATATGAATCGGGCGGTTCTGATAGATCGGCCGAGACAAAGATCCCCCAAATGTATCGACCAAAAGCTTATCGTAATGAGTCAAATAATATACACTATGAGACTCGATTAATACGTAAAAAGGACATATGAAGACATAAGGGTAAACCGATCAAGTAAAATAAATCGACCGATATTAGGGACATCATGATAAAACTGAGTCAAATTAGGCGAGATATAACTACGCTATGAAATATCGGGCGATATTTATCAATCTTGATATATATCGTCCGGTCATGAGGAAACGATCTAAGACGTGACAATCTGTTGGGAAGGTTGTATGGTGACAAACCGAGCAACATTGGACACATTTATACAAAACAGATAACTACCATGAGAAATAGTAAAATTAACAACAAAAAGAGAATAATCAGCGTTACGTGAGATCGTCATTACAGAATTTATGCTCTCCTCTTTACAAGAATTTGAATTTAGGTCAAAGTCAGCTTAGGGTACAGATCAGGGGGTTTGTTCTCAATAAGTCTGCGACGGTTTAGGAAATTAGGAGGAGGGACACGAGCTAAGTAGCTCTCCTCTTGTAACTGGCGAACCGCCTCTTTCGCTCCTGCAGTAAAGGCTGACAAGATGGACTTCACGATCGGCCTGTTGAATTCGGGAGATTCAATCATGGTCGTGACCCGCTCCTTGTAACGAGTATCTTTGTTACCCCGGTAAACCACCAAAGTAATTTGGGAAGTCTTCAATTCATCTTCTTTGGTAGAAACTTCGGCCTTAACTGAGTTAAGAGTAGTGTTCAAGGAAGTTATTTCATCTTCCTTCAGTCGCAGGGCTTGGAGTTTTTCAGTTAGTTCTGCCTCATAATTATCCTTTAGTTTGCCAAGTTTGGAAGTCAATTCTTGGTTAAGGTCCGTAACCGATTTAAATTGTGCTTGAAGATTTTCAATTTGTGCTTCGAGTTGTTTCTTGGCAGCAGCAGAAAACGCAGCAGAAGATAACTCAGCAACCTCTTGTCTTAGCTTATCATTTTCAGATCTCAACCTCTTGTTCTTAGTGTATAAGTTGTGCAGCAGTCGAGAAAAACCCATATTTTCTATCCATCGCTGGAAATATAATAAAAGATCATAAGATAATTGCTGAGAAATAAAGAGTAGACGTTAATAGATATACATGATTCTCCTTATGGGAGAAACGGTCGATGGCTTCAGGAGTATTGAGTTCTTCAAATATAGGGCGAACTTTATACCAATCACCGGCGAAGGAACCTCCTAGAAGTATGGGGAGAACAGGAATAGAAGAAGAACCAGTAGAAAAGGAGGAAGTAGGAATAGATGGAGGAGCAAAGACTAAATAAGAAGAAGGTGAGGAAGGTAGAGACCCAGAAGTCGGGATAGATAGGGGAAAAGTGAAAGATACATCGCCAGAAGCACTGGCATTAGCGAAAGGTGAAGCAGGAAAACTCAGGGAAGGATAGAGTTCTGCCAACGTCAGCTCATCAGAAGGAAGGTCAGCTGAAGCAAAACCTTCAGAAACTAGCTTGTCGGCAGGGAGGATGAGCATCCTTTTTGATGGAGGAGCTCTGGTAAGTTTGCGCCCTGGGCGTTTACCCTTAGAAAGTTCAGTTATCGATTTACCAGAGCTATCAGGAGACGTGAGCTCAATGAGGGGAAGAGGAGCAGATGAGGAGATAGCAGCAGCCGCTGGTGAAGTAACAGCGGGTAAAGGATTGGCAAGGATCTCTGCAGAAGGATCTCCAGGAACTTCAAGAGCTTCAAGAGCACCCAAAGAACTCGGTACTTCAGCTAAAGGAGCTGGTTTTTCGATTGGAGGGGGAAGAACAATAGTAGCCAGAAGTTTGGCTTCTTTGGCGCGAATAACATCCTCTTCCAGACGTAGTTCTTCATCAATCAAAGCATCATAGAAGCTATCCACTACATAGAGAAGAAAAATAGTTTAGTTAGTTAAAAATAGGAAGAAAGAAATAAGGTGTTACCTAAAGGAACTCGAGTATTAGGTCTTGTAACGCCCGCCCTTCCAGGGGACACTCTGACTGCCCTTAGAGGGACGGGGTTACTTACATTCACCTAACATACTAATGCATATGAACTCATGGCAGCGAAAGACATGCTTAAAAATTTTATCATATGCATTTGATTGTCTTAAACATGGCATGTGAATCATAACTTATTTAACATTTACCATATCATAATAAGTCTAACACGGTAAACTATCATGAGAGCATAACATACTAGTTCAACCATCATCATCAACATAGGGTTCAAACTTAGTTCACATGCACAATTTAGTCAAAATGAATTTAAACTTAATTGATCTATCCACCATGCCACTTCCACACACATCATCATCGCCCTTCCTGCTGCTTCCCTTAGTTCATCCATTCCTTGCCCTTATCTGCAGTACAAGGAAACATAAAATTATAAGCCCAAAGGCTTAATGAGCTCCTTTCCTACTCATAAAACATAAAGCACGTGATACCACATATCATGTGAAACATAGCATAGCATAGCATAGCATGGAGAATCATAACATAAAACGTAGTGCATAACAAAGAATGGCATAGCGTGTGAGTACATATCATGGGAACATATCATATCCTGAAATCATGTATCATAACTCATACCTGTTCATAATAATACATAACCAATAATTCATAAAACATATGCATGTAAATGCAAGATGTATATTTTCAAAACATGTATCATGGAATGCACATATGCATCATGTCTCTTTTTAAAACATATCTTATACATACTTGAACATAACATAATCATCATGAGGGCCCGGCTTGTACCACATACATACATAAATGCGCGCAATCCCTAGGACAGGGTAGCTAGCCCTGAACCTACTAGGGATCTAGGTCCGTTCATAGTCCGTCGACCTAGGGGCGTACTAAGGAGCCCATCCCTTTTTACGAGGCCCGTTTCATAGACCATCTACCTCGGGGCGCTTATGGAGCCCACCCTAGGTACAAGCCATATAAAATAAAATATCATGTCATACATATCATGTCATCATGCATATCATAGCTTATCATACATGTCATAATTTCTTGTCATATCATGAAGAGAGCTCTTGATCCCATCTTAAGGGAAGCATCTCTTTGCCATACCATGAAGAGTGCTCTTGATCCCAACTTAAGGGAAGCAACTCTTAGGCTTTTCTTCTTACATAAGCCTTTCATACATATATCATGAAACATAACATGTTCGTATCACAACATAAAACATATCATGTGATCTTCATAGCACTAAGCATGGCATATCATATCATGAAGCATAGCATATCATATCATGGGCATGGCATATCATAGCATAGCATAGCATACCATATCATGAGTATAGCATATCATATCATGGAACATAGCTTATCTCATAACATAAGGCATAACATATCATATCATAAGCATAACATATCTTATTATGAGTATAGCATATCATATCATGGAACATAGCTTATCTCATAACATAAGACATAACATATTATATCATGAACATGGAACTTAAACAAATCACTTATCAAAGACCATACATCATGAGTAAACATAAGCATGCTTAGTTAGATTCACTCTAGACCTATTTATCCATCTTGGCCGAACCCTACTAATTGGGTTTCCCATTTTGTTTCTGTTGGATCGAGAAGCGCTAGAGGGGGGGTGAATAGCGCTCGTGGCTATTTCGTTCGATTATCGGAAAACTATCGGAGTTAAAACGTGCAGCGGAATAAGCGAAAATAAAATAAAGAGACAACACAAAGAGACAGGTCGATTTTACTTCGTTCGGAGCCTAAGTCGACTCCTACTCGAAGGCCCGCGATTCTTGATCGCTTCCGGTGGACAACAACTATAAGCTCGTTAAAAGATTACAATTATGAGTACAAATAAAAGCTATAAAAATTATACCGACAACAAGAAATGCTAATTCTGAAGCTTCGGGTCGTCGGGCACTTGTAGTAGCACTTCGGAGCGTCTTTTGGAGCAACGTGTTGATGAAAGATCACTTAGAATTCGTTGTCTCTTGAAGCTGCACCTCAACCCTCCTTTTATATGCGGTTCCGGGCGCCTGGATCCCTTCCGGGCGCCTGGAGTGTGACATAGACAACCAACCAGGATGCTCCACGTGGCGAAGTCGCGCAGGGGATAGAATTTGGTCCCGGGCGCCCGGACAGCCTTTTTCCAGCAGGTTCCTCACCTGCAAACAAAGGTTAGTCCGAGCAAAATACCCTGCAAGACAATGTTAGAATCTGATAAAACACGGTAAGCAATAATTGACAGTCTTCGGACTGTTCGAGTCTGACTTTTGGATTTCCATCCGGAAGCCCTAGGTCGACCCGACGCCTACTGTTCCTTCTGCGGGGAACGCGTCCTCACCTACTCCACTCAGGAGATTTACCTGTTGCCAGTCGATCCTCCAGATCGACTGGACTTTTACTCAGCACTCGATGCTTCCGGACTTTCTGCTGGACATCCGCTTCCCTGGCTAGTCCAGTCTTTCACCTGGTTCGCGACACCAGGACTTTTCACCTAGGGTTACCACCCCCTAGGACTTTTGCCTGAAGCCATCAACCTGCCAAGACTTTACGCATAGGGTTACCACCCCCTATGACCTAGGGTTACCGCCCCCTAGGGTTTTCCCTTTGCCTAACCGCAGCTAGGACTTTCCTGAAATCCTCAAGTAGACTTGTTAGACTAAAAGACATCTTAACTTTGAATTCTTTGCCATTATCAAAACACGAGTTCGATCGTCGGATGCTTCCCGCACCAACAATCTCCCCCTTTTTGATTATGGCAACACAAATTCGAAGTTAAGTAAACAAGCGAATAGATAGTCATTTTAAACACAGGCAAAATTTGCTAAGTATAGCTTAACAAGGTAACTAAAGTAAATTTTGCCCTATATACTCCCCCTTAACTTTGGCTCCCCCTTAACTTTTGCTCCCCCTTAATTTTTAACTTGAATTTTATGTTTACATTTTTGCTACTCTCCCCCTTTGCCATAACTCAAAAAATGGGCAATGTATAAAGAGTTGTAGATGATTAAAGTTAGCAATATTCAACGGAGTTTGGAAGTTAAGGTCAATTGGAATTTAAGTTTTTAGGACCAGATTATTCATTTAAGTTCAGTTGGTCCTTAAGTCCAAGCACAAGTCATGATTAGGTATCAGAGCCATAGAGAACAAAACATTCTTGAAAAAGAAATTGAGTATCTTTTGCCGACTGTCTAACCTTTAGTTACTTGCTGATTGTCTATAGGACAATAGCTTTTACTAGGTTAGTCAAGTTAAGTTATTTAGATCCAGATAGACTTGACTAGAGCTGGAGAACTTTAACTTGATTAATGTTTATTGCATATTTAACGCCCAGACTCATATTGATGCATAGATATAAACATTCTTGAGTCCAGGCTATACCCTATGCATCTCACGCCATTCTATGTTTTTCAATCACAATCAAGGTAAACCTAGGTGTTTTGTGAGATGCTCTGACTTAATTCTAGGGGAACATGATATCTAGGGGGAAATCCTAGACTAAACCCAACTTTTGAAAGTCTAGTAAAATTGGAGTTTTGAAAACTGTTTTTCCTAGAATTTGAAAAAAAATGTGACTAAAAGACTAAATTATTAGATATAGTCAATCAAGCCTGAAGTGAAACGTTCCATTAGACTAAAAAGTCGACATAGATAAAAGAGTCATAATAGAGCTGCTACAAGCTGTACTAGAGTCATAATAGAGCAACAGTAGGAGCTACTGAGATGGTGAGGGAGGTGGTCCGGAACCCAACGACCGGAGTAGTGTCAGGATCTCAGTGTGACGAGCCCGATCATCCTCTCGTAGATCTCGGCGCAAGTCGGAGAGCTCCTGTCGTACGTCTCGTCGTAAGTCGGAGACCTCCTGTCGAACCTCTCGTCGAAGATCAGAGACCTCTCGTCGCATGGACTGATGAAACTCGGAGTTCTCGTGCTGGAGACTCGACATAGCCCTCTCTAGTCCGGAAACTCGATCAGCGAGAGTGCGGGGAGCTGGATGTGGTGCTCGAGGTGGTGGTGGGGCAGGAGCAGCCTCCTCAGGAAATAGTGCCAACATGAACTCATCATGCTCTGCCTCCTCCGCCTGCTGGTGTTGTGCCCCCCTACGCCAGGACATGGTACCCTCATCGTCTATATGGATATTTGCTAGGGAAAAGTTCCTAGCTCCTATGATGTCAAACTCGGTCATGTAGCGGATGTCACCTCTGGTGACATCAATGTGTAATGAGGACATGTACGCTGTCAGAATATGACAATAAGGCATATGTACTCGTCTGCTGGTCACGTATCCAGCTGCATAAATGATAGTGGAAAAGATGTGAAGACTGATGTCTATGTCTAACCTCTGACACAGGGCATAGAGCAGGAAGGAGTGAAATGGACGCATCACCGCAATGTCATGAGTGGTTAGCGGTAGAATACAAAGTACTAGAACCCTATAAAGGGCGTAGTCCTGAATTCTAAGGTTAAGTGACCTAAACTGGGTCTCAGTGGGATCACGCTGGTCCTCAAAGAAGAACGAATAGATCGTATCGAGGGTAATATGTGAGTAGGGATCTCCAAAAGGTAGCTCCCTAGGAGGATAGCATAGAAAGGTGCACGGTGACTCTCGTAATCCTAGAAACTCACGAATGGTGGTGGGAGATAATGTGATATCCATGCTAGCTGCCCTAGTGGTATAGGAGTAGTCGTCTACTTTCACTAGGTTGTTGTAAAATTCGGCACATAAACTTATGTTTACTGCGCTGGTGCACTCAACTAGGTTTCGCAACCTATAGTGGTTTATAGTCTCGGAGACTGGAATACAAGAGCGTAAAAAGAATGATCTGTCTATACATTTGGTTCTAATGGCCATGTAATTTGTTGACATAAACTTAATCCTAAGTTCGTCGGTGGGAAACCTAGGGTCAATGCTAGGGGTAGAGGGCCCAGCACCAGATTTAGTACGCTTCCTAAATTTGAAACTAATATGATACTAAGGAAGAAGAAAAGACAGAAAAAATTATAAAAATGAATTTTAGGAGGGGATAGAAATTTTACCGAGGAGCCATTGTTAGAAATTTTAGAACTGACGACCTCGGTTGAGTCACGACTTTATATCAACCATGGAAAAAATTTTAATTTTGAAAGTCTTCGCAGGGAAGCTAAGAAGAAGCTTAAGAAAGACTTGGGTGCAAGGGTAGGGGGCGCCTCCTGCCCCCTATATATAAGGGAGTCCGGGCGCCCGGACGTGTTCCGGGCGCCCGGGGTCTGAATACCGGGGGCGCCTACCCCCGATTTTTGACCTTGGTATTTATATAATTATTATTTTTATTATTATTATTAATGTTTTAATTTTCAATTTTTAATTTAATTTCGAATTTTAAATTTTGAAATAATTTTGAAATTTAAATTTAAAATAATTTTGAAATAATTTAAGTTTAAAATAATTTTGAAATTTAAGTTTTTAAAATAATTTTGAAATTTAAGTTTTTAAAATAATTTTGAAATTTAAGTTTTTAAAATAATTTTTAAATTTAAGCTTTTTTTTTAAATAATTTTGAAATTTAAGTTTTTAAAATAATTTTTAAATTTAAGCTTTTTTTTTAAATAATTTTGAAATTTAAGTTTTTAAAATAATTTTGAAATTTAAGTTTTTAAGATAATTTTGAAATTTAAGTTTTTAAAATAATTTTGAAATTTAAGTTTTTTTAAAATAATTTTGAAATTTAAGTTTTTAAAATAATTTTGAAATTTAAGTTTTTAAAATAATTTTGAAATTTAAGTTTTTAAAATACTTTTGATATTTAAGTTTTTAAAATAATTTTGAAATTTAAGTTTATAATATAATTTGGAAATTTAAGTTTTTAAAATAATTTTGAAATTTAATTTTATAATAATTTTGAAATTTAAGTTTTTAAAATAATTTTGAAATTTAAGTTTATAATATAATTTTGAAATTTAAGTTTTTAAAATAATTTTGAAATTTAAGTTTTTAAAATAATTTTGAAATTTAAGTTTTTAAAATACTTTTGAAATTTAAGTTTTTAAAATAATTTTGAAATTTAAGTTTATAATATAATTTTGAAATTTAAGTTTTTAAAATAATTTTGAAATTTAAGTTTATAATAATTTTGAAATTTAAGTTTTTTTTTTTAAATAATTTTGAAATTTAAGTTTTTTTAAAAATAATTTTGAAATTTAAGTTTTTTTTAAAATAATTTTGAAATTTAAGTTTTTTAAAATAATTTTGAAATTTAAGTTTTTAAAATAATTTTCAGTTTGATTTTAATTACTTAGTCATCTCACCCGATCTAATTTCTCAATCAGGGAATCCTATAATTTTTGTGAGATGAATTGAGGTTCAATTTAAGGGTTTTGTTTAGTCTTGTGTTAGATTCAGGTTTAGCTTTGGATTCAACAAGTAAACATTCTTTGGATAAACTTCTGGGCTATGGTGAGTCACAAGAAGCTCATTAAAGTAACCATGCCTTCGAGGTTTTCCAAATAGTCCTACCCATTGAACTTAATACTAAAACTTGGTCTAACTAGTTAGGATCCATTTAAGGGTAGCTTCGGTCAGTTTCACTTGGCCAAATGCACCAGGTCGAAGCTATATCTTCCTAGACATGCGATGCCCAAGTTTTCCTAACGTACTATCATCCAAAAACTTCACCAATACTGTGGTTCAAGTTAAACTTATCCCGTTTTAATCTAACCTTAACTACCCTGCCGGGTAATCTATTCTTGTTTTACCCATTCCGGGTAAATTAGGTTCAGTTACCCTGTCGGGTAGTTCAGTTGGAAGTGCCAGCTAGTTTGGACTCTCCATCTATTTATGATTTGTTTAATTTTGAATTTGTAATTTAATTTTGAATTTTTTAATTTAATTTCGAATTAAAAAAATTTTAATTTAATTTCGAATTTTAAATTTTGAATTTGATTTTTAAATTTTAAATTTTTAATTTAATTTCGAATTTTAAATTACGATCGTTTTCATTTTAGCTTTCCCTGGATCACGACCTCGATATGGTCTGTCGAGGTAGTATATTTGATCCTTCGGAACCCAGTATTGGCCAAGTCCAATTTGATTTATCAATTTGGACTTGGTGACCCATGCTTGGACTGATTTACTACTTTGTTTGTTTATTAAGGATAAATAAGATTTATATTTCTTTTTATGTCCTAGCCCAGTTCTATTGTAGACGGCTCTTTGTGTCCAAAGAATTAGATCCAAATTCTTGGAGCCCAGAGAGAACTTTTCTAAAGTAATTTTTAAATCATTTAACTGATTTTCCAGATTTGAATTTTCTTTCTCAAGTTGTTGTACTTGAGTTGAATCTTCAGTTAAAGATTTTGAGTTAGTTACTCCTTTAAGAATGGTTACTTCTTTTAAAAGTGACTTAATTTTCATATTTGACTTGGCTAATTTGCGAAGTAAATAATTGACTAAATTATTAAGCCTAGGAATACTTACAGCGGAGTCTGGCCCTTCGGAAACGGATGCGGATCCGTGGCTTTGCTCGGAGTCGGCTTTTGACTCGCTCTCGGATTCGCTGATCTGGTCTAGGGCCATCAATGCGAGTAAACTTGTTTGGTCGAGTTCGTCGTCTTCGTCCTCCGAAGAAGATTCGTCCCAGGTTGCCTTTAGTGCCTTCTTTCTTCTTTGCTTTTTGGCCTCCTTTTGGTTGGGACAGTTGGCCTTGATATGCCCTTTCTGGTTGCACCCGTAACATGTGACTTCGAACTTTACCTTTGAGTTTTGTTGGGCCTCCCTGGATTGGACTGCCTTCTTTAGATCTTTCTTGTTGAAGCCCTTCTTCTTCTTGTAGAGCTTCTTTACAAGATTCACAAGTTCGCTGGTCAGTTCATCTTCTGAATCTTCTGAGTCAGGTTCATCTTCTGATTCTGATTCAATTTTTCGCCATCCTCTTGATTCCCGTGTTCGATTCGTTCCTGCAACCAAAGCAATCCCTTTCTCGGATGGCTGTGCATTAGTTTGTTCATGGAGTTCGAATTCACTAAATAATTCGTCTAATTTCAAGGAGGACAAATCCTTAGAGACTTTATAGGCATCTACCATTGATGCCCATAGTGTACTCCTAGGGAATGAGTTAAGGGCATACCTTATTATATCTCTGTTTTCTACCTTCTGCCCGATTCCATGTAGAGAATTCAGGATATCTTGAATTCGGGCGTGCAAAGAGCTTGCCGTCTCGCCTTCCTGCAATTTCAAATTGTATAGTTTATTTAGTAACAAATCACGCTTACTTACCTTGGTTTCTGAGGTGCCCTCGTGTAGTTCGATCAGTTTTTCCCATAGTTCCTTTGCGGAGGAGAATGGACCGACTCTGTTGAGCTCTTCTTTGGTAAGACCGCACTGGATTGTGCAGGTGGCTTTGGCGTCGGCTTCCACCTTTTTGATAAATGCTGGCTCCCAGTTCTCACAGGATGTAGGCTTACCGTCTGTACCAGTTGGTAGTTGCAGTCCTGTTTTGACGATCATCCAGGTGTCGAACTGGATCTTTAGATAAATTTCCATTCGCCCCTTCCAATATCCAAAGTCTTCTCCGGAAAATAATGGGGGACGAACGGTGCTAAATCCTTCTTGTTGGGCCATTTAGATCTAAAAAAATAGAAACAACAAGATCTATTCCAAGACTAAGTCTTGGATTAGTAGTGCGGGAGGAAGGAAAAAATAACAGGCTCAAGTGGTATTGACTAGCTTTGAGCAGAAAATCGATTCGTAAAAAGAAATTAGAATATAGCTATGAGGCTAAATTCTAATCGACTCCGAACAAAACCACGAAAAAATTGTCTCGAATAGTGGTTGCACTGATTCAAGACGATCCCGCTCTGATACCAATTGTTGGATCGAGAAGCGCTAGAGGGGGGGGTGAATAGCGCTCGTGGCTATTTCGTTCGATTATCGGAAAACTATCGGAGTTAAAACGTGCAGCGGAATAAGCGAAAATAAAATAAAGAGACAACACAAAGAGACAGGTCGATTTTACTTCGTTCGGAGCCTAAGTCGACTCCTACTCGAAGGTCCGCGATCCTTGATCGCTTCCGGTGGACAACAACTATAAGCTCATTAAAATATTACAATTATGAGTACAAATAAAAGCTATCAAAAATTATACCGACAACAAGAAATGCTAATTCTGAAGCTTTGGGTCGTCGGGCACTTGTAGTAGCACTTCGGAGCGTCTTTTGGAGCAGCGTGTTGATGAAAGATCACTTAGAATTCGTTGTCTCTTGAAGCTGCACCTCAACCCTCCTTTTATATGCGGTTCCGGGCGCCTGGATCCCTTCCGGGCGCCCGGATCCATCCCGGGCGCCCAGACAGCCTTTTTCCAGCAGGTTCCTCACCTGCAAACAAAGGTTAGTCCGAGCAAAATACCCTGCAAGACAATGTTAGAATCTGATAAAACACAGTAAGTAATAATTGACAGTCTTCGGACTGTCCGAGTCTGACTTTGGATTTCCATCCGGAAGCCCTAGGTCGACCCGACGCCTACTGTTCCCTCTGCGGGGAACGCGTCCTCACCTACTCCACTCAGGAGATTTACCTGTTGCCAGTCGATCCTCCAGATCGACTGGACTTTTGCTCAGCACTCGATGCTTCCGGACTTTCTGCTGGACATCCGCTTCCCTGGCTAGTCCAGTCTTTCACCTGGTTCGCGACACCAGGACTTTTCACCTAGGGTTACCACCCCCTAGGACTTTTGCCTGAAGCCATCAACCTGCCAAGACTCTACGCATAGGTTTACCACCCCCTATGACCTAGAGTTACCGCCCCCTAGGGTTTTCCCTTTGCCTAACCGCAGCTAGGACTTTCCTAAAATCCTCAAGTAGACTTGTTAGACTAAAAGATATCTTAACTTTGAATTCTTTGCCGTTATCAAAACACGAGTTCGATCGTCGGATGCTTCCCGCACCAACAGTTTCTACTATAAGAAGCATGAAACTAAAGCCACCTATAGATAAGTAACCATATATCATCAATGGGCATAAACAAGCATGGTTAGTTTACAAGACATGACTCTAGGTCTCTACACTTGCTTGGCCGAGCCCTAAAGTGAAGTGCTAGGTTCCATTTGTGTAACATGTAGCATAAAACTTATCTAACCATAAAAAATCATGATTAGGTTTCAAAACTTTACCCTAGGCTTGGCATTCCTTCTTGGCCGAGACCTTCATTTAGGGTTTTAGGTTTTCTAATGCAACATGTAACATAGTGCTTTAACCTTACCATATACAAGATATCATACTTCATGAACAAGCATAAACAAGCATGATTGGGTTTCAAAACTCTACCCTAGGTTTGGCATTCCTTCTTGGCCGACACCTTCATTTAGGGTTTTAGGTTTTCTAATGCAACATGTAACATAGTGCTTTAACCTTACCATATACAAGATATCATACTTCATGTACAAGCATAAATAAGCATGATTGGGTTTCAAAACTCTAACCTAAGCTTGGTATTCCTTCTTGGCCGAGACCTTCATTTAGGGTTTTAGGTTTTCTAATACAACATGTAACATAGTGCTTTAACCTTACCATATACAAGATATCATACTTCATGAACAAGCATAAATAAGCATGATTGGGTTTCAAAACTCTACCCTAATCTTGGTATCATGTCTTGGCCGAAACTTTACACTAAGGTTTCCATCATTTTTATTATCACATGAAGCATAAAACCTAAGCTATCAACATATAAAAATTTCATATATCATGAAGGAGCATAACAACATTTTTTTTTTTCTCAAAATCTTGCCCTAAACTCTATGATTCATCTTGACCGAACCCTTAGATTAGGGTTTCTAATTCTTTTATTGACATATAAGGTCTTAAGACTTAAACTATCAACACATGAAAGCTCCTACATCATGTAAGAGCATGGATAAGCATGATACCACAAGAAACTTTGCTCTAAATCTTCCCCTTTTGTCTTGGCCGAAACCTCAAGATGAGGAGAATATATTTCTATCTTTTTTTTTTTTTTACAACATGAAGCATAACTTGTAACTTGTAAATCCTAAGTGACTACCAATCTATCTTGTCAAAACTTTCAATGAATTTCATAAGGTTTCAAAAGCGTTTTCATACAACACAATCGAAATTACTTGTACTGCAGTGAGGGGATACTCACATCCTTCGCTTGATTTCCATAGGGAAGTAACCTTGATTTGTGGAGATTTCCTAGAGGGAAGCTTTCCTTTGCTTGGGTTCGGCAATGGTGAGGGGAAGTGTTCTCGGTCACGGTGAGAAAGAGGAGGAAGGGAGGAAGAGAGAAAAAAAAATGAACTCTCTTCTTAAATTTCTCCTTTTATTCTACATGAGTGGAGGAAGGGAAATTACATTTTTCCTTCCCCATTCTTTTACTCACTCTAAAAGAAGCAAGACTCATCTTTTCATTTGAGAGGAAGAAGACAACTCCAATTTCTCCTTCTAAGTGAAGAGAGCCTTCACTTCCTTACCTTTAACTATGATTTCCCTCTCCTTTCTAACAATAATTACTCTTGGTCTATTGGTTAACACATACATGTATCTAGTAAGAGATTCAAGGTTCAAACCTTGGTCATCTCTTTTTAGTTCTCTTATTTTATTGTTTTTTTTGAAATTTTCACATATAAGGCCTATTTATTTTTATTCATGATAAAAATATCTAAAATCTTGCTAAGTACCCTATGGGTGTTACAGGTCTGACAGAGCTTAAACCAAACAGGTATAGGAGATCAACCCGTAGCCACTTAAGAATAGAAAGTCGATGATTTAACAATTTCTCACAATATATAGGAAAAGAAGGATGAAGATGAAACTCCTTGACGTCGGGCAAGGGGGGCAAGAAAGATTTCCAAGCATGAGACCAAGGAATGGGTCCTGGAAACTTCAAGAAGAAAAAACGAGATTTCCAAGCTTTGAGGGACGAGGGCATATCCCCAAAAAGAACCATTTTAGTCCGCGAATGAAACAGGAAGACACCAAGTTCCGAACATTTGGGATAAGAGAACATGAAAAAATTTTGAGGAGTAGGAGGAATATCCCGCATACGAAAAAGCATGTAAGTACCACACAGATAACGGAATGCGTTGGGGGCAAATTGTTGTAAAGGAATATCAAAATACTGGCTTATTTCAATCAAGAAAGGAGGGATAGGAAACCTTAAGCCACCTATCAATTGGTCCCTGAAAAAGGTTATGCAATTAACAGGAGGACAATGAGGACGATCATCCGGTGTGGGGAGTACGATGCCATACTCTCTGGGAATTTCATACTGACGACGGATAGCTAGCCTCACATTTTTATCAAAGGAAGAAGACATATGGACATACCAAGGAGCAATTGCTTCTTCAGCCATGGGCAAAAGTATAGGCTAGTGAAACAATAGACTACTTACTGAAGACAAGAAAGAAGATTGCCGAGAAATGGTGAGCACGGGGTTTGGTCGAAGACTGCAACAAGAAAAGAACTCTAGAGAAGAGAACAGAAGGGACAAAGTTTAAAAGGAGACGAAGGGTTTAGGGTTTGAAAAGCACACGACCATCGTCAGATCAAAACCTTTTTTCCTCAGCGGACGATGAGAATCACAAGAAAAAGGCTAGAGGCCCACGTGACGTGGCGGTCAGAAAAAGTGTGTGTCATACCATCATAAAAACATTTATATTGGATGTGACGGATCGGATCACGCTGGGGTTGGTAACGCCTCGGGGTACGCCTCTAACATTCTCTCACCCGAAGAAGAGCCAATCACCAGATAGGAAGCTTCGAAAGAAGACGTAATTAACTGGACATGATAAAGTGAAAAGGACTGATTTTCTTGATTAAAGTCCAAGCTAAGGAAAAAAACATTTAAGGATGAAGACTTAGGCGAATGACAGATTTTGAATTAACGTCCTTATGAAATACAAACTAATATTGATCAAAATAATTTTATATTAGCCGATATAACTTTGGTTATGCTAGGTAGGTATAATATTGATGTCAATCAACGAAACAATGTTGGCTGGTATAATATTAGCCATGATATAGAAGTATTCCAACAGTTAAGATAGCCTCAGTCATGATAAATGACACGTAGGATATGCAGAGAGGTAATGAATACAACATCACATTTATTCTTGTAAATTACAGAAGGACTCAATAGAATCATTTAATTCAATACAAGAGTTTGTTGTTACACTTAGAATCTGATCAAGTACATAACATTACATTTTCCCTCAGAACAGTAAGCCTCAGATAGATAACAAAGTTTACAAATACAAGCTCTTGAAATGCTTAGAAAATTTTAATCCCACTGGATTCAAACTTACCATGGAGCAGAGAAAGAAACATTTTACCTCACCCAGGCTTGTCAAGGCACATAAGTGGCAATATTCTGCCTGGGACGAAGAAAGCAACAAGGTAGAAAAACTCAAGGGCAGGGGGAAGGAGAAAGGTCCATACAGACCATGATGGAAAAGTAAATGTAAAAACTACTTCCCCTCTCAAGCCCTAGAGCTCTGGAAGTGGAGCAACCGAGCATAGCCCAAGGGTAGCATGTGTTGTGCCCTTCACACAGCACCCATAGGTCATTTGGCTGCCCCTCTATGAGTAGCAAAAATCTCTCTGAAGTTTCTTGAATCCTTCAGAGTATCAGCATCTTTGGATGAAAAGTCCAAATTATGAAGCTTCATCTCTTAAGACAATCCCTTGAACCCTAGAGGTAGCCAGAGCAAAAATCCCAATAAACTTATATATAGATCTCACCTTGTCCGACAAAAGTCGCCCCCAAGGAGGAGGATCCGAGACCATAACCTTAGCAATAAAAGGTGGCAAGGAAGGAAAAGAACTGAGATGGGTGGTGGATGAAGAGAAGGTTGTAACCCTATTTAAAGGATCAAAAGGCTCATAGGATCACTATACTTGGTTTAGTGAGATAGTTGTATGCAAAATCTGTGAGGTCATTTCAATATCTGGAGCAGAGTCACGGTTAGGAAAAGACAAAACCAGGCTTATGTCTCGTCAGTCGTCTACACCTCCTTCGACTAGACTTTAAGGGAAGGCTAGTGATATGGGTTAGGTTTCATGGATCCCCGATAAGGAAGGGAAAGGAGATGATCAAACTAAAAAGATAGGTTAATATTGGCCGAGATATCCTCAAAGGAGGTAGGCCAATATCGGCCGGGATATACCTCCAAAGGAGGTAGGTTTATATCGACCGAAATATACTTCCCAGGAGGAAGATCTATATACCTCAAAGGGGGTAGACTAATATCGGCCGGTAATACCTTAATAAGAGGTAAGTCTATATATCGACCGAAATATACTTCCCAGGAGGAAGATCTATATACCTCAAAGGAGGTAGGTTAATATCGGCCGGGACATACCTCAATAAGAGGTAAGTCTATATATCGACCGAAATATACTTCCCAGGAGGAAGATCTATATACCTCAAAGGAAGTAGACTAATATCGGCCGGGACATACCTCAAAAAGAGGTAAGTCTATATATTGACCGAAATATGCTTTCCAGGAGGAAGATCTATATACCTCAAAGGAGATAGGCTAATATCGGCCGGGACATACCTTAATAAGAGGTAAGTCTATATATCGACCGAAATATACTTCACAGGAGGAAGATCTATATACCTCAAAGGAGGTAGGTTAATATCGGCCGGAACATACCTCAATAAGAGGTAAGTCTATATATCGACTGAAATATGCTTTCCGGGAGAAAGATCTATATACCTCAAAGGAGGTAGACTAATATCAGCCGGGACAAACCTCAAAAAGAGGTAAGTCTATATATCGACCGAAATATTCTTTCCAGGAGGAAGATCTATATACCTGTTACGCTCCGCAAGTGTACGGAAATGTCGCAAGTAATATAAAAGATTATCGTATCCACAGGGACTGGAATAAGCACTAGAAATGTCTCAATGCGAATTAGCTAAACAACTATCCAATTGTTTAAAATGCAAAGTGAAGGTAAACAAATCTAATATTAAAGATCAACAAACAAGAGTTTAGTGTTTTGGGTTATGATAAAGGGAGATTCTAGGAGTTTCGGTTTCTTTGTAAGATTTCTTGAATGTAAATGGTTCACCAATTCTTATCCCTCAATTGCCAAACACTAGTAGAAAGTTGTCGGTTCTCTCTTGCAATAGATAACCGGCTAAGGACTGAGAAATGTATCTAAATATGATCAATTAGACGTGAACCTACGTTGTCCTTACACAGAAGCGCACCTATTACTATGCCTTCCTCGGATATCAACATAGAAGCCCACAACTTATTAATCTATCAAGATACAAGAAACTAATCACAAGATCCATCCTACTCTCTTGAATATTCCTATTTCCTCTTCAAGATTATCTCTCAAACGTCCTTACACGGGCTTGCACCTGTCACGTGGATCCCTCGGATGATCGAGTGAGAGTTTATCTTTACAAAGTCCACAAGAAATCCAAACAATCAATCAAGAATGAGAATTAAGCACAAATCACCATTAATCATTCAAGATCTAATTGATACAAGCAAGACAATGTCATTGAAACAAGAAATTGGCAAATCCACAAGAGATTACATCAATCCATCATACAAATACTCCCTTAATCCTAGAATACAAGATCTACTCCATGAATCGAGGAAGAATACCCGAAGAAATAAAGATTACAAGCATTTCTTAAATCCCCAATCCAAGAAACCAAGAAAAGGGAAAAAGAGAAAACTTATCTACGAAGAAGCCTCGTCTTCGGATCCAATCCTCGCTCCGGAGTCGAAATCGTCAAGAACTCCCCTCGAATCGCCCAGAAATCCTCCCAAGAATGGGAGGAAACCACCAAATCTTGCCTTCTCCCAAAGGGGGAGAGATCCCCTTTCAATTCATGAAGGAGGGTTTAAATAGAGGAGGAAATCGGGCGCCACACGGCCCCATGACACGGCCGTGTGAGATTCACACGGCCATGTCCAGTTCCTTCTCTGCCAAAGCTGCACGGCCGTGTGACTCACATGGCCAGGACCCTTCTGTTCTCTGGAAATGCTACACGGTCGTGTGGTACACACGGCCACCACCTACTTGGCCTCTGGAAACCTCACACGGCCATGTAGATCTACACGGCCATGTAAGGCATCTGCTCTAATTTCTTCAAATCAAGACACGGCCATGTGAGATTCACACGGCCATGTCCTCTTCCCTTCCTGTTAAAACTACACGGCCGTGTGTGGTACACGGCCTGATACTCTCTCCCTTCAATTCCTTCCAAGCTTGTCCGAGGACGCATAATCTTCACCAATTTCGACTCCTGTGTACAGAAAATGCACAAAAAGCAGATCTCCGAACCAAAAGAGTAAATATGCTAAAAGGAAAGCTAGAAGTATAAAAATGCATAGATCAAGCATGCTCAAAGTATGTAAATGTGCGTAAAAACATGCATAAAAGAGTATATAATCTACGCACATCACACCCCCAGACTTAAACCTTTGCTTGTCCTCAAGCAAAATGCTGCAGTCTAAATTCATATGTTCTACAACACATTCATAAAGCCTAGTGCACTTTCCTAACTCTATCAAAAAGTTTCATTAACAAGCGTGATCATGGAAGCAAGTAAAGTATGGTTCAAGCATAAGAATCTTGTGCACAGTGTAAAAGTAACTCAACACCCTTCAAATTTTAATCCATGTCCTAGTCAAGTCGTCATCAAATTTGAATTCCTAGTGTTTCCAGTGAAAGACAAGTAACCAGTGATAGGCACTTACTCACCATTCACTTGGTTCATATTTCTCAACTAACCCAAGGTCTCAAAGGTGTGCTCAATCTCAAGGGAAGCTAAGCAGTCATTTCCCCAGTAACCTAACTCGGTATCAAAGGGGTAACTTGCTAGATTCCACTCATGACAACTATTTTTAATATCCCTTATTTTTATTATTTTTTTTTATAAGTGTTTGCATTGTGCAAAACTTATTCACAAATGTACTTTTAGCACACATGTTGGGATATTTTGATTTTTCCAAATGAGCTTTAATGATTTGAGCCTCATCCAGTAACCAAAATGAAAGTTGAGAAATCACCATGGAAACCAAGTACTAAGCAAACAAGATGAATCATGACTATTTCAATGACATCAACTATTCAAGCATCAAGCACAAGTGTAGTGAAGATAAACTCCTTAAGGTTGAACCAAAACTAAAACTCATCACCATAAGATTCTTAGCTTATTAATGCTTCCCAAGATAGAAAAAAGAACTACACAAAGTTTACTACTAGCATCATTCGAACATCATGAATCAAGACAATAATCGTGCTAACATTTCACTTGAATCCAAGAAAGCATATAAGTGAAGATTTGATGTTCTCAAAGATTTTTTTTTTTTGCCATGATTATTTCAAAAACAAGCAAAATAAAGCAACAAGCAATGAAAATATGAACCAACATGAAAAAATAACAAAAACTAAAAACTGAAAACCAAACTAAACAGTACATGACACC